>NW_025411278.1:0-4989 GCF_002201575.2 Neomonachus schauinslandi | reverse complement strand
GAATTCCATAGTGTGACACAACAAAATCCAACCAAAGGGACATTTTTCTCAAGTCCAGTGTGATGAAGATCTGGAGGGCTTGGCGTTTCCAGTGAGTGAAGACTTTTGTTATGGCAAAATAATGAGGTATGGGCTTTTTATTATGAAGTGTCCCTGGAGTGTCAGTGCTTTTTTTGTTGTTTTTTTATTGTTTTTTCTACTTACTAAAATGTAAGTGAACCCTGAAATCTAATACATTCTGTTAAAATAAGGTACATACTTTATAATTCAAAATCAATTTCCTTGTTGATACCCAGAAAGTTGATGCCGATCCCAAGCCATTTTAGAAAAGAGAAGAAAACAATAATCATGATTGATAATATGTAGGAGTACTGCATTTCCTTTACCTAAATTTACATTCCAGGTTAATGTATGTTAATATACTTATAAGAATAAGCTTTCATTTCCCCCCCAGTTTGCTCATAAACCGCTGTGGCAATTTCCTGCCCTGCCACCAACACACGTGGACACACACAGACACTAGCTTGTGTATGTATGTACACACACATTCCTATTTAGTGATGAGGTCTCACGTTATCTTGCTGGACTTCATGGTAATTGCAATCCAGATGCTCAAAAAAATATTTGTGAAATGAATGAACGGATTGCAGGCTTTTAACACTAGAAAGGGGACTTATTATTACTGTTGTCAAAAAGAAAGAAGTGTTAACAACTGCTTCTCATTTACCCTCCCTCTTTTAGTCGGATATTCATTCTCTGAGTCTGTTCTTCTTATCAGGACTGAAATGCCTAACAAGCAATGTGGTCGGAATGGCTCTTCCTGGATTCGGATTCCATTTGCAATCCCTGCCCTGCCTCTCGAAGAAAATCTGGGCCGAAGGACTCTCTCAGGGCATTGTCCATGCAGAGTAAAGATGAAGTCCGTAATACTTCCACTGTGAGTCAGGTCAGATGCCCTCTGAGAAAACCTTGAACTTTAGAATTCTTAAAGCCTTTCTCTTTTTGGAGAAAAGAATATATTCTTTTCAATTATCTATGCAAAAAGAGAAGATGAATGCTGATATTCTCTATTAACGTTAGAAAAATAAACGGTAAGGTCATTTTAAATCTACAATTGCCAGTAATATCAGCTCTCCTCTGCACAGCATCAGATAATAAGTATTCTATTATGTATTATGTACAAAGTATGTGTGCTTATGCACATATATACATACATATATGTGTGTATATATGTATACATATATACATATGTATATATATATTAAAACAATAACAGACATCAGTTGTGGACTGAGTATCAAATCAAAGTGATAATTTTAAATGCTTGTATGTTCTTCATTATAAGTATAGCTGTGTTATAATTTGATTATCTCTTTTTTTTTAAGTTACTCTCAGCTGATACTTTTAAAAAAAAATGTTTATTTTTAAGTAACCTCCACACTCAGCATGTGGCTTGAACTCACAACCCTGAGATCAAGAGTCACATGCTCTACCGACTGAGCCAGCCAGGCGCCCCTCCAGTTTGATACTTATATGGCCAACAAATTCTTTAACTTTAGACAGTATGACTATATACTTTGACAAATATTAACTGACAAAGTTTTACTTAAATCACCTCAAGGATCTTGCTCCATAAAGAAAAGGAAAAAAGTTGGGGGGAGGGGTGGGAATAGAGGGTGAGAGTCATCTTATCTTGCAGATTTGCAGCATAAAAGGATATTATTTATAGTGGTGATGTATTCTTTGGAATTAAGGCAAAAGTGTTATATGGAAGAATTTTTCTGAACTTTCTGGGCAATTGGCATAGTATATGTATTTGTCTCTTTTGTAATTTCCTTGAAAACCTATTTACTTGGTTAAAGCAAAGTCTTTTTGTTGTTATTTTAGAAAGTTTAAGAGACAATCAAGGGAATTGTAAGATCATTTTTCGCATTATATGGCTATTACGTTATTGAGAGAGAAAAGGGATTTTCCAGATATATTGAAGTCCCATATAATTAATTTACTTCAAAGCTTACTTCAAGGAGATGAACTAGATTGAACCCAAACTGTAAACTTAGATAGCAAAATGAATGACATAAATAGGAAAAAAGATAGGGCACTTGTTTCCAACTCTGATGAGATAATTGAAAGACTGTCCTCTTATTGGAAATAACAAGACAAAATGTGTTGAGCAACTGTCTTCAGAAACCAGGCAATAAACAGTGGAGGACTATGATCCCTGGAAAAAAGGAAACAAATGAGGTGAACCATAGAACCCAGTTCTCTGACCTCCTTAGAGACATTTTCCAGACTGCAGCCCAGGAAGGAGAATCTAAGCAAAGCATAGCATTTTCTCTAAGTCGAGGAGACCAAGCAGAGTTTAGGGGGGATGAGGTGCCTGAAATATGCGAGGCTGAGTGCCAGGGAAGAGAGACCTCTAGTGATAAAGTGCCTCAGAAATGTGCATGGGGTCCCTTGCAGTTTGTCCTCAAATCCCCAGTCACAGATGTGGACGATGAACTTCTTTGAAGTCAGGCAAAGCCTGGCCAGAGTCTGTCCCTAAATACTTAACCATGCATGCATGGATAAAACTCCACGAGCTGAGGCAAAACATAATTAGAGAAATAGATGCTAAAAAGTTGCCCAAGCTCATCCAGAGCGGGGGGACGGTTAAATTTTGAACAGCCGGAATGCAGAGTCTGCACTGGGGCTTTCAGGAGAAACTCCAGAGAGTTTTGCCTCATACTATGGCACAACTAGCCCTGGGACTAAAGTCTACTCTAGACTTGCCCTAACAAGGCTTAAAAATAAGTCTTGAAAGGATCAACCGATATATAAACAACTTCCTGTCAGATCAAAGTCCAATAGTATTTAAAGGAAGCAAAGAGGGGCACCTGGGTGGCTCAGTTGTTAAGCGTCTGCCTTCGGCTCAGGTCATGATCCCAGGGTCCTGGGATCAAGCCTCACATCGGGCTCCCTGCTCAGCGGGAAGCCTGCTTCTCTCTCTCCCACTCCCCCTGCTTGTGTTCCCTCTCTCGCTGTGTCTCTCTCTGTCAACTAAAAAAATAAAATCTTTAAAAAATAAAATAAAATAAAATAAAGGAAGCAATTTAGTACTCAACATATATACTCTACAAGGTCCAACATCAAATACAAAATTACTAGGCATGCAAAGAAGGAAAATATGACCCATAACTCTGGCAGAAATCAACAGTGGTAAATAGTAGCTTGACTCAATGATGGCTCTCAATTATCATCACCTCCTGATAGTCATATCCTTTAGTCTCCTTGCACATTGAGTTAGAATGAGTTGGTATGACCAACAGAGTGCATTAGCAGTGTCCCTGTGTGACATTCTAGGTTAGGACAAAAGGACAATTGGATCCCTTGTTCTGGGAGAAGCCAGCAGCTACATCATGAGCAACCCTGTAATGAGGCCCAGATGGAGAGGAACTGAGACCTTCACAAAATAGGCAACCCAACTTGCCATGCCCATGAGTTAGCCACCTTGAAAATGAATCTTCTTCCTGCTCCGGTCAAGCCTTCAGATATATGCATCCCCAACTGACGTCTGACTAAATCTCACGAGAACTGCAAAATAGTGCATCCAATCAAAGCCATTCCCCATTTCCTTAACCACAGAAAATATGAAAGACAATAAATGTGATTATTGTTTTATGCCACTGAGTTTTGGGATAATTTGTTAGGGAACAATAAAGAATTAATATAGACATTGGTACTGCTACTATAACAAAACCCCCGAAATGTAGGAGTGACTGAGCAAGTAGGGAAAAGCTAGAACATCTTAAGGAGACTTTTAGTGAAAGGCAAAAGGCCTTGAAGTTACTATTAACGACGTTGTGGCCTTTGAGGAGGCTGCCACGGAGGCGGTAAGTGAGAAGAATATGATTGGAGACTGGGAAAAGGAGAATCCCTGCTATATGGTGGCAAAAAGTTGAGAGGCACTGTCAATACGCACAATACTGTGGTATCGTGGGAACTAGAAAAGGCACTGAATCAACTGGATGATTAAACTAAGAATCTTTTCGGGCAGGAGGTTGCAGGTGCAGTCTGACTTCCTTTTGCAGTTTTTTGCACAACGTAAAGGAGAGAGAGAGAAGTTAGAGAAAAAGTTGTTAAACACAAGCAACTGCTAGGTTTGAAAGCAAACAATGCTAGAATTAAGAAATGGTTCTAGAAAAGATCAAATCCAAAGAACTATTAGGAAAGCATGGTCTAAAGATGAAACCAGACATGGAGGGGAGTGACGGCATCAAGATGGCAACACAGTGGTTCCCAACCGCTGTCCTCCTCACAAGAACAACCAGCAACTTTCCATAAGCAAGACCCCATTTGAAAATCCCAGAACATGTGGGTAGGGCTGAAGGCCCCCCCCCCCTCAACACAGAGACTAAAAATGGATTGCATTAGAAGGCTGAGAGGAGCCCTTATACTCTGATTGCATCACCCCTCCCCAGGCCAGCACAGCGAGGCACTGAGAGGCACCCCCTCCTTTCCCTCCCCCGGCCTATGGTTTCTCCAGTGGGGAAAAAAAGAGCCCAAGATGAACATCTAGTTCTCCCAGCATTGTGGGATGCTTCCTGGAAGGCCCACGTGGGTCTTGCCTCACAAGGCTCGTAGGGGAAATCTGTGAGGCTTGAACCCTGGGGATCAGCTTGAGATGGAGGAGTTGGGGTAGGGTTTACAGCAACTAGTGCTCAGATCTTGGCCAACAGCATTCTTCCTTGCAGGAGCAACCAAGTAGATATTGTAGCCAGTGGCTCTGCCCATCTGCAGAGCTGAGTTGCTGGCCCTGTCTGGCCAGGGAGCAGCTCAGGTTGATTATGTCCCCAGTAAATGAGCCATACACACCTTGGAGCCCATTCAATCCTTCAGCCTTGGCAGGGAAGCGAGCTCAAAGCCCCGCCTAATGCTGAATATAGCCTCTGTCCTGCCAGAACAGGAAGCCTAACCAGAGTACCTGGGACGATGCATAGACAATCCTAC
>NW_025411277.1:0-4992 GCF_002201575.2 Neomonachus schauinslandi | reverse complement strand
CTTTATCTCTAAACCCCCCAAGATATGTGTTGGTAATCACACCCCAAGCAGATGGCCCACCGATATACATCTGAAGGTTCTCATGACTCAGGTTTTATTAGGTGGTAATAAATGACCTTTTCCCAACAATAGCTAGCCCCCTCAAGGTCCTGGCAACCTTGCTTCCAAAGTTCCTTAGAGACTTACCCTATCCCTAACCCCCTTCATCCTTTCTAGTTTTAGGTTTATTGTGCGAAGATATACAAACACAATATCTACCATTTTCTACAATTTTACTTAAGCTTTGATGGAAGAAGGGAGAGTAGCATCTACTCGACTGCCATGTTATCGACTTACCCCTGAAGTGTGACGTTTCCTGAGGTCTTAATGGCCCATATCTTCATTAATATCGGTGTCTGCATTTTAGTGAAGTGTGACAATGAGTGACACATTTAGCTTTCTGCTGGTTAAGTCCTTTCTCCCTCACCATGAACTTCACTATGAATACATCCCAAATATGATTTTTTCATCTTGAAGGAAAGTTAATCTGCTTTCTTTTAAAACATGGCTTCCAGACAATGATGTCAGCAGGCACACTGAGAAATCCATAGATCGTTGGCAATCTGAGCTTCCTGGTGACTGGCCACCCGAATGGGGACAACCTGAGAATGTCCTGGTGATTGGCCAGGACATAGTTGTGACATCACAAGAAGGCACTGTGATGCCCCAGGGCCGTTATAAAAGCCTCACAAAGACTGAAGCTGCACTAAGGAGAGAAATGGCCCTTAGCCACAGCTCTCCCTGCTATTCCTCAAATTCTCTGCCCACTTCTCTGTCCCTGCCCATTCCAAGCGCCTGCCCACACCTCCTGCCATGCACCTGGCAACTCCTAGACCAGTTTCACACTGAGAGTATGGCCTGGCTACTCAGGGGCACATTCCCATTTCTCATATGGGAGCGGGACACAGGATATCAGAGCACTGAGGATTCTCCACCACCTGGGCCCCACACCTCTGGGTTCAGAACACGGCTCAGCACAGGGACCATGAGTGTTTGAATATCCATCTGATGTGCAAAATGTGTACAATGACTCCAGACTCCTGGCAGAGAGGGAGTTTTATGAAACAAGTAAGTACTGGGAGATGGACTCGCCACATCATTGGACAGTGCCAGTCCTTGAAACACATGCCTTCAGACCAAAAGCTGTCTGACCTAGCTCAGCAGCTGAAATACTACTACTACTACTACTACTAATTGTTTTAGGATGAAGTGCTCTCAACATTTCTGTTAAGGCCATCTGGTCCAGTATGACATGCAAAGCCCTGTTTCCTTGGTGATCTGCTTAGATGATCTGTGCATTGCTGTGATTGGGCTGTTAAAGTCCCCTCCAATTATTGTATTATTTTCAAAGTATTTCTTTAATTTTGTTATTAATTGGTTTATATATTTGGGTGTTCCCAAGTTAGCGGCATCAATATTTAAAATTGTTAGATATTTGTGTGGCCTAGACCCCTTTATTATGATATACTGTCCTTCTTTATCATTATTATACTCTGGTTCACTATCTAGTATGTCTGATATAAGGATGGCTACTCCACCTTTCTTCTCATGTCCACTAGCATGACGAGTGGTTCTCCACCCATCACATTCTGTCTGATGGTGTTTGCGTCTAAAATAAGCCTCCTGTAGACAGCGTATTGATGGGTCTTGTTTTTGTTTGTTTGTTTGTTTGTTTTTTATCCAATCTGATAGCTGTGTCTTTTGATTAGGGCATTTAGCCCATTTACATTCAGGATAACTATTGAAAGATAGGAATTTAGTGCCATTGTATTGCCTGTAAGGTGACTGTTACTGTATATTGTCTTTGTTCCTTTCTGGTCTATGTTGCTTTTAGGCTCTCTCTTTGCTTAGAGGACCCCTTTCAATATTTATTGTAGGGCTGGTTTTGTGTTTGCTAATTCCTTTAGTTTTTGTTTGTCCTGGAAGCTTTTTACCTCTCTTCTATTTACAATGGCAGCTTAGGTGGATATAGCATTCTTGGCTGCATATTTTTCTCATTTAGTGCTCTGAATATATCATGCCTGTCCTTTCTGGCCTGCCAGGTCTCTATGGATAGGTCTCTTGCCAATCTAATGTTTCTACCCTTGTAGGTTACAGATCTCTTCTCCCCAGCTGCTTACAGGATTTTCTCTTTGTCTCTGAGACTCCTAAGTTTTACTATTAGATGTCAGGGTGTTGACCTATTTTTATTGATTTTGAGAGGGGTTCTCTGTGCCTCCTGGATTTTGATGCCTGTTTCCTTCCCCAAATTAGGGAAGTTCTCTGCTATAATTTGCCCCTCTCTCTCTTTCTTCTTCTGGGATCCCAATTATTCTAATGTTGTTTCGTCTTATGGTATCACTTATCTCTCCAATTCTGCCTCCGTGATCCAATAGTTGTTTATCTTTTTCTCAGCTTCTTTATTTTCCATCATTTGTTCTTCTATATCACTAATTCGCTCTTTGGCCTCATTTATCCTAGCAGTTAGAGCCTCCATTTTTGATCGCACCTCATTAACAGCCTTTTTGATTTTGACTTGGTTAGATTTTAGTTCTTTTATTTCTCCAGAATGGGTTTCTCTAATATCTTCCATATTTTTTTCAAGCACAGCTAGTATCTTGAAAATCATCATTCTGAGCTCTAGTTCTGACGTCATACTAATGTCCGTATTGATTAGGTCCCTGGCAGTCGGCACTATCTCTTTTTCTTTTTGTTGAGGTGATATTTTCCATCTTGTCATTTTTTCCAGAGGAGAATAGATGAATGAGAGAACAAAATGCTAAGGGGGTAACAATGTCCCCTGAAAATATACACTGAACAGATCAGAAAAGACCTGAAACCAGGGGAAAAGAAAGGGAAAGGAAAAAAAAAAAGAAAAAGAAAAAGATAAAAACAAACAAAAACAAGACAAAACAAAAACAGAATATGATCAAATATGATCAGGATGGTGCATAGATCAGTGCCACACATTACATTTTGGGAGTGTTTTGTTCTGTTAGAAGAAAGTGCCTCCCAAAATTTTAACGAAAGAAGAACTTATATATGTACAAACATAAGGATTAATACTATGAAGGGATGGGGTATGAGTGTAAAGACGAAAGTTATAAAAGATTTTATAAGAGGAATTTATAAGATAAGAAGTTAGTTGAAAAAAAGAAAGAAGAGGATTTAAAAAAAAAGGGGGGAGAGAATGTGATCAGGCAGGAGACTAGAACAAAGACATACACTAGAGATTTAGGGTATACTTTCGTCTGTTAGAAGAAACTGAATCTCAAAATTTAAAAGAGAGGACAACTTATATATATACCAAAAATAAGGGTAACTACTATGAAGGGATAGAATATGACTCTAAAAATGAAAAAAAAAAAATATTTGGTTTAAAAAAAGGGATTGAAAGGATGTTGTTTGAAAAAAGGAAAATGAAAAATTAAAAAAAAAAGACAGTTAAAAAAATTAACTTTGAAAAGCTAAAGAATCATAGTAAAAAAGTCATGAATTCTATCTGCAGTATTCCCCTAGCGCTGGAGTTCTGCCGTTCTCATTGATCGGTAAACGTGGTCTTGGCTGGCTGTTCTCGCTGATCTTCTGGGGGAGGGGCCTGTTGCCATGGTTCCCAAATGTCTTTGCCGCTGGTGGAAGTGCCTCGCCCTTGCCAGTCTGGGATAAGTAATCTGCTCGAGTTTGCTCTCTGGTAGCATTTGTTTCCTGCAAGCTTCCCGTAGAGCCTGGGAGGACGAGAGTGAAAATGGTGGCCTCCCAATCTCTGCCCCATAGGAGCCGAGAACTCTGGGCCCCACTCCTCAGTGTGCCCTCAGAGAAAAGCAGTCAATCACTCCCTTCTACCTGGTCTGGGTGCACACTGTGCTCACCCAGCCTGTGACTGAGCATTTCTCTGGCACCCGACCCCATGTGGAGGCTCCAAACCCAGCAGATCCCTGCAGTGCGCTCCCGCGCTGCTCCTCCCAGGGGAGGAAGGGGAGTCTCCCCAGATCTGCCGCTTGTTGGGTCCCTGCTGGAGAAGCAATGGCCCGACTGTGCTGTGGATCATGGTTCGTGGCAACCCCGAGCTGAGAGCCCTATCCTCGGCTCCATTTCTACAGCTGCCTCTCCCGCTCCGATACCTGGGAGCTCTGCTGCATGCAGGCACCCCCAGTCTTTCTGTGACTCCGAGGGTCCTGAAACCATACTGTCCCAGTGAGGGTTCCATCCCCTGCTTAGCCACTGGAGCTATGTCCCTCAGTGGAGCAGACTTTTAAAAGTTCTGATTTTGTGCTCCAAGGCTCTATCACTTGCCAGAAGCGGCCAATGGAGGTCCCCTCCCCCACCATCTATCCTCCCAAATATTGCCTCAGATTCACTTCTCCACACATCCTACCTTCCAGAAAGTGGTTGCTTTTCTGTTCAGAGAGTTGTTGCTATTCTTTTCTTCAATCTCGTGTTGAGTTTGTAGGTGTTCAGAATGGTTTGATCTCTATCCAGCTGATTTTCTGGGACCAGACAAAATCCAGGTCTCCTACTCCACCCTCTGGCTTTGCGCTCACATAACCTTTCTTTGCTGGTGTGCATGGAGAGTGAAAGTTTTCTGTGTCTTTTCTCATAAGCATGCTAACCCCATCATGAGAATCCTAACCTTGTGACCTAACTCAACCTATGTTTCTCCCAAGGTGCCAGGTCCAGTTTCATAGGGGTTAGAACTGAAACATGTGAGTGGGATGGGGGATCAAATTTAGTCTATATCATGTGTCTTGACAGATGTCTTGGGGTTCCCTCTGTTTGGGTTTTGTTCATTTTCTTCAATTTTAGGCTCATGTTTTATGTCAAATTTGGGAGATGATCAGCCATGTTTTCTTAAAATGTTCTTTTTTTTTTCCTTTACATTTCCTTGAAATACTTTTTAATCCCTCCTTTTCTTTTTTTCTCATTCTGGGATTCTTGTGACATGAATAGATTTTTGTTTTTGTAGATTTTTTTTCT
>NW_025411276.1:0-4993 GCF_002201575.2 Neomonachus schauinslandi | reverse complement strand
CTGATTGCACCTCATTAATAGCCTTTTTGATCTCTACTTGGTTGGATTTTAGTTCTTTGACTTCTCCAGAAAGGGTTTCTCTAATAACTTCCATATTTTTTTCAAGCCCAGCTAGTATCTTTAAAATGATGATTCTGAACTCTAGATCTGACATCGTACTAATGTCCGTATTGAGTAGGTCCCTGGCAGTCGGTACTACCTCTTGTTCTTTTTGTTGAGGTGATTTTTTCCGTCTTGTCATTTTGTGCAGAGGAGAATAGATTAATGAGAGAACAAAATGCTAGCAGAGTAACAACGTCCCCAGAAAATATACTCTAAACAAATCAGAAAAGACCTGAAGCAGTGGGAAAAGAAAGGGAAAGAGAGAAAAAAGAGAAAGAAAAAAAAGAAAAAGATAAAGATAAAGATAAAAACAAAAACAAACAAAACAAAACAACAACAACAACAAAAAAACAGAATGTGATCAAATATGATCAGGCTGGTATATAGATCAGTGCCACACACTAGATTTGGGGTGTATTTTGGTCTTTTAGAAGAAAGTGCCTCCCAAAATTTTAAAGAAAGAAAAACTTATATATGTACAAAAATAAGGGTTGATATGATGAAGGGATGGAATATGACTGTAAAGATAAAAATTATAAAAAATTTTATAAAAGGAATTGATAGGAAGTTGTTTGAAAAAAGAAAGAAGAGGATTTAAAAAAAGAAAAAAAAAAAGGGAGAGGATGTGATCAGGTAGGGGAATAGAAAACACCATATACTAGAGATTTAGGGTATATTTTAATCTGTTAGAAGAAACTATTTGAAAATTTTAAAGAGAGAACAACTTATATACATAAGCCAAAAATACAGGTAACTACTATGAAGGGATAGAATATGACTCTAAAAATGAAAAATAAAAATGTTTTTTTTTTTTAAAAAGGGATTGATAAGATGTTGGTTGAATAAGGGAAAAAGAAAAAGAAAAAAGGAAAAAAAGAAAAAAAAAGACAGTTAAAAAAAATTAACATTGAAAAACTAAAGAATCATGGTAAAAAAGCCATGAATTCTATGTGCAGTATTCCCCTAGTGCTGGAGTTCTGCCGTTCTCATTGATCGGTAAACTTGGTCTTGGCTGGCTGTTCTCGCTGATCTTCTGGGGAGGCGCCTGTTGCCGTGGTTTCCAAATGTCTCTGCCAGAGGCGGAATGCCCGGCCCTTGCCCCCTCCTGGCTAAGTAATCTGCTCGGGTTTGCTCTCCGGGGCTTTTGTTCCCTGCGATCTTTCAGTACAGCTTTGGAGGCGGAGAGTGAAAATGGCGGCCTCCCAATCTCCGCCCCGGAGGAGCCGAGAACTCGGGCCCCGCTCCTCAGTGAGCCCCCAGAGAAAAGCCGTCAGTCACTCCCATCTCCCCGGTCTCCGGCCACACTCCATGCTCACCCGGCCTGTGACCGCACGTTTCTATCTCTGGCACCCGACCCCGGGTGGAGTCTCCAAACCCAGCAGATCCCTGCGGTGCGCTCCCGCGCGGCTCCTCCTGGGGGAGGAAGTTGAGTCTCCCCGGATCGGCCGCTTGTTGGGTCCCTGCTGGAGGAGCAGTGGCCCGACTGTGCCGCGGATCACGGTTTATGGCAACCCTGAGCTGAGAGCCCGCGCCTCGGCTCTGTCTCTGCAGCTGGCTTTCCTGCTCCATTACCTGGGAGCTCTGCCACACTCAGGCAACCCCGGTCTTTCTGTGACCCCAAGGGTCCTGAGACCACACTGTCCCGGAGGGTTCCACCCCCCGCTTAGCCACCAGAGTGACGTCCCTCAGCGGAGCAGACTTTTAAAATTTCCGATTTTGTGCTCCGTGACTCTATCACTTGCCAGAAGCGGCCGATGGAGGCCCCTCCCCCGCCATCTATCCTCCCGAATATCGCCACGGCTTCACTTCTCCGCACGTCCTACCTTCCAGAAAGTGGTCGATTTCTGATGAGACAGTTGTTGCTCTTCTTTTCTTCGATCTCCTGTTGAGTTTGTAGGTGTTCAGAATGGTTTGATCCCTATCCAGCTGAATTCCTGAGAGGAGACGAAATCCAGGTCTCCTACTCCTCGGCCATCTTGCTCCGCCCCCCCCGGGTCTTGTTTTTTAATCCAGTCTGATAGCCTGTGTCTTTTGATTGGGGCATTTAGCCCATTTACATTCAGGGTAACTATTGAAAGATAGGAATTTAGTGCCATTGTATTGCCTGTAAGGTGACTGTTACCGTATATTGTCTGTGTTCCTTTCTGGTCTATGTTGCTTTTAGGCTCTCTCTTTGCTTAGAGGACCCCTTTCAAGATTTCTTTAGGGCTGGTTTTGTGTTTGCAAATTCCTTTAGTTTTTCTTTGTCCTAGAAGCTTTTTTATCTCTCCTTCTATTTTCAATGACACCCTAGCTGGATATAGTATTCTTGGCTGCATATTTTTCTCATTTAGTGCTCTGAAGATATCCTGCCAGTCCTTTCTGGCCTGCCAGGTCTCTGTGGATAGTTCTGTTGCCAATCTAATGTTTCTACCATTGTAGGTTACAGACCTCTTGTCCCGAGCTGCCTTCAGGATTTTCTCTTTGTCTCTGAGACTCATAAGTTTTACTATTAGATGTTGGGGTGTTGACCTATTTTTATTGATTTTGAAGGGGGTTCTCTGTGCCTCCTGGATTTTGATGCCTGTTTCCTTCCCCAAATTAGGGAAGTTCTCTGCTGTAATTTGCTCCAATATACCTTTTGCCCCTCTCCCTCTTTGTTCTTCTGGGATCCCAATTATTCTAATATTGTTTCGTCTTATGGTGTCACTTATCTCTCGAATTCTGCCCTCGTGATCCAGTAGTTGGTTATCTCTCTTTTTCTCAGCTTTTTATTTTCCAACATTTGGTCTTCTATATCACTAATTTTTTCTTCCGCCTCATTTATCCTAGCAGTCAGAGCTCCATTTTTGCTTGCACCTCATTAATAGCCTTTTTGATTTCAACTGGGTTAGATTTTAGTTCTTTTATTTCTCCAGAAAGGATTTCTCTAATATCTCCCATGCTTTTTTTCAAGCCCAGCTAGTATCTTTAAAATCATGATTCTGAACTGTAGGTCCAACATCGTACTAATGTCTGTATTGAGTAGGTGATTTTTTTCATCTTGTCATTTGGTGCAGAGTACAATACATGAATG
The DNA here is from genome assembly GCF_002201575.2 of Neomonachus schauinslandi. Taxonomy (NCBI): domain Eukaryota; kingdom Metazoa; phylum Chordata; class Mammalia; order Carnivora; family Phocidae; genus Neomonachus; species Neomonachus schauinslandi. The sequence continues at coordinate 1,836 of NW_025411276.1, read as the reverse complement.
AGAGAACAAAATGCTAAGAAGGTAACAATGACCCCAGAAACATATACACTAAACAAATCAGAAAAGCCCTGAAACTGGGGGAAAAGAAAGGGAAAGAAAAAAAGAAAAAAAAAAGAAAAAGATTAAAAAAAAACAGGATATGATCAAATATGATCAGGCTGGTTCATAGATCAGTGCCACGCACTAGATTTTGGGTGTATTTTGGTCTGTTAGAAGAAACTGCCTCCCAAAAGTTTAAAGAAAGAAAAACTTACATATGTACAAAAATAAGGTTAAATATGATGAAGGGATGGAATATGACTGGAAAGATGAAAATTATAAAAGAATTGATAAGAAGTTGTTTGAGAAAAAAAGAAGGAGAATAAAGAAAAAAAGGAGGGCGAGAATGTGATCAGGCAGGAGACTAGAACACAGCCATACACTAGAGATTTAGGGTATATTTTGGTCTGTTACAAGCAACTGTATCCCAAAATTTTAGAGAGAACAACATATATAGATATATACCAAAAATAACGTTAAACTACTATGAAAGGATAGAGTATGACTCTTAAATGAAAAATAATTTCTTTTCTTCAAAAGGGAATGATAAGTTGTTCGTTGAAAAAGGGAAAAAGAAAAATTTAAAAAAAAAAGCAAAAGAAAAAAAGAAAATCAAAAATATTCACTTTGAAAGACCAAAGAATCATGGGGAAAAAAGCCATGAAATCCATGTGCTGTATTCCCCTAGTGCTGGAGATCTGCCATTCTCATTGATTGGTAAACTTGGTCATGGCTGGCTGATTTTTTTTTTTTTAAGATTTTATTTATTTATTTGACAGAGAGAGAAACAGTGGAGAGGGAACACAAGCAGGCGGAGTGGGAGAGGGAGAAGCAGGCTTCCGGAGGAGCAGGGAACCTGATGTGGGACCCTGGGATCATGACCTGAGCCGAAGGCAGACACCTAACAACTGAGCCACCAGGTGCCCGTGGCTGGCTGTTCTTGCTGATCTTTTGGTGAAGGGTCCTGTTGATGAGGTTCTCAAATGTCTTTTCTCGAGGAGTAATTACTCTGCCCTTGCTGGGGGCAGCGCTAAGTAATCTACTCGGGTTTGCTCTCAGGAGATTTTGTTCCCTGCAAGCTTTCTATACAGCTTTGGAGACAGAGAGTGAAAATGGCAGCCTCCCAATCTCCATCCCGGAGGAGCCGAGAACTCGTGGCCCCACTCCTCAGTGAGCCCCCAGAGAAAAGCAGTCAATCACTCCCATCTCCCCAGTCTCTGGCTGCACCCCGTGATCACTTGGCCTGTGACGGAGCGTTTCTATCTCTGGCACACGATCCCGTGTGGAGTCTCCGAACCCAGCAGATTCCTGCAGTGGCTCCTGTGCTGTTCCTCCCAGGGGAGGAAGGGGAGTCTCCCCGGATCTGCCACTTGTTGGGTCCCTGCTGGAGGAGCAGTGGCCTGACTGTGCCCTGGATCACAGTTTATGGCAACCCTGAGCTGAGAGCTGACTCCTCGGCTCTGTCTCTGCAGCCGGCTTCCCCGCTCCACTACCTGGGAGCTTGGTCACACTCAGGCACCACCGGTCTTTCTGTGACTCCGAGGGTCTTGAGACCACACTGTCCCACGAGGGTTCCACCCCCTGCTTAGCCACTGGAGCAACGTCCCTCAGTGGAGCCGACTTCTCAAAGTTCCAATTTTGTGCTCGGCTGCTCTATCACTTGCCAGAAGCGGCTGATGGAGGCTCCCTCCCCCACTGTCTGTCTTCCCAAATATCACCTCGGATTCCCTTCTCCACATGTCCTACCTCTTTTTCCCTCATGATAAGGAAAGCTAGCAGAAAGTTTATTTAAACCAC
>NW_025411275.1:0-4996 GCF_002201575.2 Neomonachus schauinslandi | reverse complement strand
CTCCCACTGGCTCTTCGGGCACAAGCTGGAGGTAGGAAGGGGCTGGAAGGGAATGGGAGGGCTGGGCATCCAGGGCTCTTGGAGCATCATCCCGGGCAGCAGATCCATCGCACATAGGCTTCTTGTGTGACCAGCACATGGGCCTTGGGAAACACCCAGCTTACCTCTCAGATCTTGGCTCCTCATTCAGTCCCGGGAGTTCCCTGCTTGAAGGAAGGCTGTGCTGGTGCCCTCAGGCCGGTCTGACCCTCCTTCCTTGGGGAGATCTGCAGGCTGTGGTGCAGTCCTGCACTTTGAGGACAATGACTGTTCTCTCCTGGGTCTTCCCCATCCTGGCTGAGCAGCCCAGCTCCTCTCTCAGAACATGCTTCCTGATGCTTCCCTGCCCCAGCCACTCAATCCCATCCTCTCAGCCTGGCCCTGAGCTGCTTGGGAACACAGACAGTAGTGGGGTTCACAGCTTATGGAGACCGTAGATAGGAATCAGGTGTCAGGTCACAGGAAAATAGGCTCACCTGCTAAACTGGGGGTGATGTCAAGTGCAGAGAACCAACTAGCTTCGTTTGTCCAAGACTATGAGATGTTCCAGACTGGTGATTTCAGTGCTAAAACCCCGGCAAGTCTTTGGCACACATGAGAGAGGTTTCCAGGGTGGGGCAGATAAAGAGTGTTGACATTGAGCTGTACCATTAAAAGAATCTGTTTACCTCCCAGTTCTCCCTCCCCAACCCCAGTACTGTGAGCTGCTTGGGCTGAGGATGTCGCCCCTTTCCAGTACCCCAGTGACCAGCACAGAGCTGACCCCAAGGGATGCCTGATCAGGTTGTGGAATGACAGAGGAAGGAGCAGCTTGCAGCTGCGTTGGAGACAGTGCTTACTCTCTAGCTCTGGCAGTACTGGTCCTTCAGCGGGGGAACCAGCAAGGTGGAGACATGTGAGGAGGGGCTGTCCAGTGGTGTGTGGATTGAACAAGACTAGCAGGGGGGTGTTGCTGAAGAGGCCAGGCAATTTCAACTGAGTGGAACCAAAGACTGAAACTTCATGTCAGCCACAAGAAGACAGCCATAGGCCAGTTTCTTCATGCAAATTGTTGCACTAATGACTTCCAGATTGCTTGTCCATTTGGAGAAATTGTGACCTTTTGTTAGATGCAGTTGTCACCTTTCTGAGCTAGGATTTGACCTAAGCAACCACTAAAACTTCCTCCACTGACTCTCATTACACAGATGGTATGGAGACTCCTTAAGCACAGAAGTTTTACTTACATAACTCCTATTACTTCTGGTGCTCAATCAGCTCTCAGCTTCTGCTGGCCCAACAGATATTGCAGCCAGATTTTTCTTGCTCTTACAAATCTGAGACTTTATTCAGTACCTCTGTTATTGGCTAAGTCAGGAATTAGATTGCCACATGCAGTAAGTTAAAGCTAATCTTTCAGGCCAAGTGACAAGTGACAAGTGGGACAGGGAAGCATTTGGGCTCTGAGCCAAGCTACCTGGGTTCTTTTTTTTTTTTAAAGATTTTATTTATTTATTCATAAGAGACAGAGAGAGAGAGAGAGAGAGGCAGAGGGAGAAGCAGGCTCCCCGCTGAGCAGGGAACCCGATGTGGGACTCGATCCCAGGACCCTGGGATCATGACCTGAGCCGAAGGCAGACACTTAACCATCTGAGCCACCCAGGCGCCCCAAGCTACCTGGATTCTATCCTAGCTCTGTCACATACTTCAAATGCTTGCTCTATCCCTCTGTTTCCTCGTCTGTAAACTGAGGATGATGATGATTATTATAGTCTCATGTGAGTTATACTAATCTCAGAATGTCACCTGGCACAGACCAAAGGTCACAGTTACACTCTAATTATAAAAACTGAAGATAATGGTAATGCCTATGAAGGACAAGCATGTTTATAGGTTACCAAACTTGCTGCACTAAATAGGACTGAAATCAGTCAGGAACTATGAAAGGGGAACTCTTGTGTGGAAATCCACGACAGATCAGCCTCATCTTTTCCCAGATCCTCCCTCTTGTCTCAAGCAGACCACAGGCCAGCACAGCCCCCAGCACCTGAAGATTGATTGCCTGTGCTGCCCCTTTATTTTCTGTCCACTGTCTGTCCTAGTATCTCACTCTGGGGACATTTTTTGTGGCCCCAGTCCCCAGGAGGAGCCAGGTGAGAACAGCTGTAGTGGAGCACTGCCTGCACGAGTGGCCACAGCCTGAAAGCCAGGAGACACCGAGTATCAGCCTGTAGGGTTACTGCCACTGCCACCACGGGCACCAACTCCTCTACAAGAGTGTCAACTGGCCCTGGCCAGACCTGTTCAGGGAGAGATGGCAGTCCCAAGCGGTTATCTGGAAGACTGACGGACCAGTGGGTGTCAGAGTGACCCAGAGAGAGGAAGAGCCGGGCAGAGCACCATCTAGCTCCTTGGGGGTCCCCAGAGGAACTACTGACACTACCCAGGAGCAGGAGTTTCTGGAAGCTGACTGGCTTGGGGAGCAAGCAATCAAACAGGGGGCATGCAACGCTGCTGAAACAGGATCCCCCGGGGGCCCTTGCTGCACAGGTTTGAGGGGATCCTGGAGGATGAGGTAACAGATTCATGGTGAGAGGCTCCCCCTACACAGTCCCTGCACTGGATCCAAGGAGAAGGGCGGCCCCAGTGATGGACATGACCTGGGAGCTCAGAGTAGCCTCCTTAAGTCACTGGACAACACTTCTCAGTGTCGGGCCTGATTAACTTCCCCACCTCCACTCCCACTAGAACAGAAGTACCATGAATCTAGAATCCCAATCAGAGTCTAGCTCATCGGAAACTGTTCCAAACTCCTAATCAATGCTGATATCCCAAACTATCTCCATGTGGCCATCCTACCCTCCACCACCACTCCAAGCAGTGGACCTAAAGAGGAAGCAAGGTTTTATTGATTTGTCTTTCCCTTGGTTACAGCTCCAAAATGGTCAGGAGCTACAAGAGCTTCAGAAAAGGGCAGAGAAATATCCATGTGCCAGTCCTCGCTGGCTATGGGGAAGCAAGGTTAGCCTCATAGTCTATGACCCGGACTACATGAAGGTGATCCTGGGGCGATCAGGTGAGAGCAAACCCACTTGTCCGTTGGAGTGGCTTTACCCGCTTGGATACATTCCTGGGGGACTGTGACATTCCAGAAGAGACTGCTGGCTCAGTCATCAATATCTGACCCTCTACCTGCCATCCTCCCAGCCCAAGAGCCAGCAGAAGCCCAAATACAAGTTACTGTTTGAATGCTTAAACACCTGTGAGGGATTACCTCTTTCTCTCCTTTCTCTCTCTCCTCTTTCTCTCTCTTTCTTCCTTTCTTTCTCTTCCTTTCTTTTCTCTCTGTCTTCCTTTCTTTCTCTCTTTCCTTCACTCCTTCCTTCCTTCCTTCCCTCCATTCCAACTTGCCACCTTTCCTTCTTTCCACCTTTCATTCTTTCCTTCTTTCTTTCTAACTTTCTTCACCACAGTGGTGTGACCCCAGAACTCAAGACAATCTCCTATCCATGATGGCTTGGGTGGAACCCCGACCTGTTGCCTGTGCTGGGACATGGGATGACTGACCAACCACAAAAATAAAGAAAACAACAAACAAACACAAAACAAAACAAAAAGCACCAGACAAGCTACAGTCTTTTCCCTGCCACTGAGGACAGAAGCTGTATTTCTTGCTGATTCAACTTCCTACTCCATAGGGCTCTGCTGTGGGACACTAAGTCTGCCTTCCCGAGCCCACAGTAACTACCAAGAAAGAAAGAGAGTCTGGGTTGGAAGGCAAGTGGGAGGGGGATTGACACAAACTGCCAGCTGACAATCATCAGGAAGGGATGGGGACAATGGTCTGGACCACAGCTACTTCCTGAGGGCAGCCTGTCTTCCTGGGTCACCTCCAGTTTCCTGTAACGCCCTTCTTACTTTCAGACCCAAAGTCTGATGGTTCCTACAGATTCATGGCTCCCTGGATAGGTAAGTACATTGAACTAGGAATATGGTTCGCCTCCTGCTTAGGTTTGCCAACATCTATCCATCTGGCCCAGATTAAATAAGAGGTGACTGGTACCACAGTCTCTCCACTCAACTCTGAATTGAGCCCCCTTTCTCTTCTTCTGATAAAAACCTCAGACCTTCCTTATGGTAGGGGAGCCCTCCTGCAGGTCAGCTTCTCCCTCATCACTTCTGAGTCCTCGCCAATGATCTCAGCCTAACTTTTCACTGAAGTCCTCCGTTGACCCAACCCTGCTCTGTTTCAACCTCAACCTCACGGCTGTGCACCAGGCATTGGGAAGTCCCCTTCCTGACATGCACTAGCCTTGCCCAGGATGCCCTTCTTTCGACAACCTGGGTTCCTCCCCAGTTGTCCCCAGGCAACTCTTGGGAGGTTCCTTCCCCACACATATATCCATTGTGGTCCAGGGTATGGTTTGCTCCTGTTGAATGGGCAGGCGTGGTTCCAGCACAGGCGGATGCTGACCCCAGCCTTCCACTATGACATCCTGAAGCCCTACGTGGGACTCATGGCCGATTCTGTCCGAGTGATGCTGGTGAGTTCAACCCCTCCTCACCTGCACACTCACACCCACAGCACAGTCCACAAAGTCCACTCTCAGACAGCTGTGTCCCTCAGACATCCATTAGACTTGGCCCTTGGAATCACCCACTTATACCATACTATGAGACAGGGCTCCCTGGGGATGGATGGAACAAGAAAGCACCCAGGCACCCACTTTCATCCACTCTTTGCTCATTGCCCACAGGAGAGACAGTCATGGTAGATAAAGGGTCCCTTCTCCTCCCGTTTCCATGCCTTTGGCTTGCGCAGGAAGAGTAGTCAATGCCCCTGGACAACAGGACAAGCTGCCCCTGGCTGGCCTGGGCAGTAGCAGCTTCAGTGGCAGGGTGGACATCCCAGGATGTCACTCAGGTGGACTCTGGCCTGGGGCTGAAGGCTTCTGGGGGATTTTAGCCACTCCATGGA
>NW_025411274.1:0-5002 GCF_002201575.2 Neomonachus schauinslandi | reverse complement strand
CTAGAATTTTCGGGAGAAACAAATAAAGCAACAGTCAGAAAGCTAGCTCTTATAAGATCAACATCTGGCTTTCTGTGTGTTCTACCATCTTGGAGAAGCCAAAGGCCACATCGGTGGGGCCCGGCAGCCCTCCACACGTGGGCTGACCCAGGCGGACAGGCCAGGGGACACCTCCTGACACGGACACCCCGGCGGACACTTTGAGTCTTCCTTTGCACCCTTCCTTGTGCTCTGTTCCACAAACCAGATTACAACGGTGGTAAACTATCTTTTTTTCTTTTTGAATGGTTGCTTTGCTACTCGCTTTCAGGGCATTATCTAAATTCGTCCTCATAGCAATTCTTTAAGGCAGATATTAGCATTATCCCCACTTTCCTTTTTACTGATGATGAATCTGAGGCCCCAAGAGGTTAGGCAGTGGGCTCGAGGTCACAGCGGCACCTAAAGGGTGGCGCAGGTGACATGCAGACCCGGGCCTCATGAGCGTGCCCCCTGGTTCCGGTACAACCAGCTGTGTCCCAGGCGGCTCTCCTGGGGCTGCCGCTGAGAGGTCGCTAAGCTGAAGGCAACTCTGCCCTGAGACGCTGGTAACGCAATAGTGGAACAACCATCCACATGGGGACTCAGTGGGGCCACCTCTGTGCCTCCACTGTGGGGGGGGGGGGTGTAGCCAGCCCGTGGGGTGCGGGCTTCTGGTGGGAGCTTGCAGGCTGGCTGTGAGCCTCGGTTTCTCGTGGGGCCTGTGTGGCAATGGAATGCTTGGGCAGAAAGCCCAGGACCGGGGACCTGGAGGTTGATGATGACAAACCAGACAGGCAGAGGCCAACCTCCATCACCGATGGTCATGCTGCACGAGCTGCTGCTTCCCTGTGAGCTGGGCCAGGCTGACAGACCTGTGCTCCAAAGGGGAAGTTCAGCAAGGACTCCAGGGGCCTTGCATGCCACCCTCGCCTTCTTGCTGGGGTGCCGTTCCTGGTCTGGGTCCCGTTCCCGTAGTGACACCGGAAGTGACTGTGGCTGGGCTTCAAAGAAAAAGCAGGTACTTGCCTTGAGGGGGCTTCCCCCCTCCCCAGGCGGACTCTGCCCTCTGCCCACCACCCCAGGCCCAGGCCTCACTGGGAGGGTGACCTTTCCTCAAAGCCGGGCCCTGGGCTCTGCCCCTCTCTCTGCTTCCCGAAGCTTCACCCTCAGTGCAGGGAGGGAGGGGGGGGGAGCGTGCTGCCATCACCCCCTCCTGCTGAAACCAGCCCGTCTCCCTGCCTTGTTCTGTGTGGGGAAAATGAGAGCGGTGCTCTGGCCGGGGATCAAGGGGGCAAATGGGATCAATTTGGGGTCTTGAGTCCTTTCCAGGGGGGCAGCCGGATTGGCCCCTCCTGGGGTTGGGAAACTTTGGGCCATAAGAAGGCTCTGGAGACCTGGGAAGGGAGAGGAGGAGGAAAGACTCGGGGGCAGGACGAGGGACCCAGAGCAGTAGAGGGCTGGAGGGGGGCCCAGCCTGGTGCACCGGAGCGGCTCTGGGGAGAGCCACAGCAAGGGCCAGGCATCAGCAGTGAAGCTTTCAGTGCAAGACCTCCCCTTGGACCCATGATTTCCAAACTTGGCAGCTCATGAGAATTACCTGGCTGAGCTTTAAAAGTCCTGCCGCCCACGCTGCACCCCAGACCAATTACAGCAAAATCTCTGCGGGTGGAACCAGGCTTCGGAATTAGAAGACCCTTCCCTGTTCAGTGACTGTCAGGGGCTGCTGGTCACGGGAGAGATGCCCCCGGCATTTCAGGCTTATGCGGGCCCTGCTTGCCACCTGCATCCTCAAGACCCTCGTGACCATCTGTGCAGGAGCGCTGGTGTTGGGGAGCAGGCGAAGGGAATGGAATGAGTTCAGACTTTACAGAACCGGCTGTGTGTGCAGCAGCAAGTTAATCAAGTGCTCTGAGTCACACTCTGCTCATCCGTCGAATGGGGATCATAAAGCCCGCTTCCTGTGTTTGTTGAGAAGGGTCCATGGGATGATGATGGCTGAGCTTGGCACAGGGCTCTGCCCACGGCAGGTGTTGGATAACTGGTTGCGCGTGTCGCGAGGATGCTGGGTGACCTTGGAGGGGCTGTCTTACACCTCGGTGCCAGCCCCTTTCCCGGCACTCCTCCCTCTGCTCCGAGGGTCCAGCCCCCAAGCTCTACTCTGAAAATGCTGCATATCTTTGGACATCTACATAACAACAGCTAATGTTTATCAAGCCCTTCTATGTGTTAGGCTCCGTTCTAACTCTCCTAAGAGGTGCTTCCGCTAACATCCTTACATTTGAGGAAACCGAGGTCCAGCCAAGTTAAGAGACTAGTCTGAGGTTGTATAGCCAGTAAGTGGAGCAGGGATCCAAACCCAGGCAGACTGGTTTCTGAGCTCACGCTCCGAACCACCAGGCACACGGCCAAAGTGTGTGGCGTGTGCCTTGCTCTGCCTTGCCGTTATGGGTCCTGGTGTTCATGTCTGTCTCCTTCACTGCATTATCCCTGGGAACTGTCTTCCCGGTGTGTGTATTTTCTACAGCACCCAGAATGATGCTTTATTCAGTTTAGGGGTATCACAGACCTCTGCTGAATTGAGGACACAGCTCCTGTTTCCAAGGGGCCCCACTCATCATAGGGATCAAAGATATATAACCAAATCAAACACAAGCAGGAGGGTGGGCACTCTCTTCGGTCAGATGCAAATAAAATTTCGTGGGAATGATTCCCCTTTTAGGTGCTAATAAGCATTTAAAGAAGATCTTGCACATGCCAGGAATGGTGTGAAACACTCTTCCTATTTTATCTCATAATCCTTTCTGATTTTTCTATAACCCGTATCTAATCATTCCTGCAAGGCAGACATTGTTGTCATCTTCGCTTAAGAAGACAACGCTCAAATTGCTTAGGTCACTCATCTAAGACCACAGTGAATCATTGGTATGATCAGAGTTCAAATTCAAGTCTATCTGAGTTCAAAGGATATCTGGAAGGTGAATACCTGGTACATTTCACAATTTCAATCGAAATTTTGAAATGAAACCATGCCTTGATTTTTCTGTTTCATTGTTTGGGATGTGGGAGGAATATTTTTTGTGAGCACTTCCCACTTTTCTCTGATGCAGATGTGATGGTGACTCGTCCATCACGAAATGTACTACTTCTGGTGAGGAAGATGCTTAGGGTGAGAGAAACAACCCGGCACCATCACTAGACAGACTATAAAGTGAAAGCTGTTATTATAAAAATAGAGAGAGAAAGAGAGGCTTAGGTTAGGGTGGTAGACAGAGCACTCCAGCCGGCTCTACATCATTCGAAACATCAGGACGGACAGTAAAGAAAATCCATGGCATTGCAGGAAAACAGAAAGAGTGCCCTCAGCGGACTAGAAGTGATGAAGATTTCCTTGAAAATAGATGGCAGATTAGGTCATGTTGAAGAGGGTGCCCAAAGCCCACAGGTCAGGCATGCCAGGTCTGCCACAGAGAGCGGGAACAGTGCCAGGGGTGCCCCCCCACTGGGATGCAGGGACAAAGGAAGCAGGAGGAAGCATTCCCGAGTCCCGCAGAGGTTGTAGTCAGAAGGATCAGCCTCCTCCCTATCCCAGCCCTTCTTGCCATCAGAGGCAACTCTGAGGTTTTGTCATGGGTGGGACACCAGGGAGGATACGGAAGAGGAGAAATTATTTATGCCCATGGGGAGCTTAAGATGCACTGACCCGTAAAGATTAGGAAAGGTTCACAATGGCGGTGAGAAGGCTGAGCGGCCCCAAAGACTGCTCTGGGTCCTTGATGTCACGGCCCCTGTCCACCCTGGGACCTGCCTTGTTACGTTCCCGACTGCAGACTTGGATAATGAGATATGCCACTTCGTATATTAATTTTTCTGCAGTGTACATATGGGCAGTCACATGTGTACTTACCAGGCGGGTGAAAAACCCCAGTGAATTGCCATGGAGATGAAACCTGGGATGAGGTTGCCATGGTAACTAAATTGTTTCTAAAAGGCCACACCACCTTGGGGAAGTCGAAAGCTCCCGTCAAGGACTTGAAGTTAGAGGCCAAATCACAGACCTTCCCATCAGGGCCGGGTGCTCTTTCAGTTTCTTTATTTACTCCTCTTTTTTTTTTTTTAATTCCTTTCCTTTCTTTGCCATCCCCAAAGGCAAGAGATTTAGATTTTGGAGATTTAAGCACTGGCTAAGCCCCTAATAAGTCACGGGGACCAGGTATCTGTGGGCCCTGAGGAGGCGTGAGGAGATGGGCTACTGGGCCTCCTCTCTAGCTCTGTCCTGACTTGCCGTGTGACCTTGGACCAGCCATTTATATGTTCCTGGGTTTCCTCCTGTGCCAAGTGAGGGGGGTGGACTAGATCGACTCTAAGATCACTCCAACACTTCTCCCTTTCTCTCCCATGACCCTGCAAAACAGCCTCCCAAGTCCTAGGCCAGCTGAGCTGTCTGTGGTGCTGAACATCTGGCTGCTGGGCTCTTGGGTTCTCAGCTCCGTTCTCAAAAGACCTGGCTGTTCTCAGCACCTTACAGACTTCTAGACTCACCCCCATCAGGAGTCCAGTGCCTGCTTGCAGCTGGAGACGAGACTCCAGAGGGTCTTAGAATTCAGAGAGCCCTGGAGAAGGAATCTGGGGAAGTGGTCCTAGCCTGACTCTGACACAGCTCTCAGTACGATTTTGATGAAGCCACACCTCCCCTGGGGACCTTTGTTTTCTCATCTGTGAACCTGAGGTAGGGACTAAGATGATCTCTAACACCGGATGGGCCCAGAATGGTCCTGGAAGCCTGCCTGGACTGTGGGGGAGGGGAGAGCCTATAAAGGCAGCCATTCCCCACCTGTCCCAAAGCTCAGGCTTCTCTAGTGGTGATGAAGCGTGGGGAACAAAGCACATTTCCTGGTCAGGAACGTGTGTTCTTTTGTCTGGAAGAAAAGATAGGCAGTAGCAGATGCAGCATTTACATTTTCTCAAATGACAACCGAACACT
>NW_025411273.1:0-5015 GCF_002201575.2 Neomonachus schauinslandi | reverse complement strand
TGAGTCTGGGAAGCAGCCCTGAACAGCTGAGCAGGGAGCCGGGCTGGGAGTACGCAGGGCAGAGCTCACCCTGCTGGATGGGCCTGGGGATGAGAGGCTGGGCCTGGGACCCCCACTTGGGTGTTTCCTGGCCAGGGAAGATGGTTATGCCTGATTCTGCTCTTCCTTGAAGCTCTCAAGATGCTTCCTTTGGGCAAATAAACCGTAGGCCTCTTATAAGAGCTGCCCTAAACCACACGCCACTCACGATCTCATACCACTCCACCTGCTGTTTCCCATAACTGCACAACAGGACAGTCTGAGCACGACCCAGAAGCTCCAGACGCTCCAAAGGTCCACAGAGAAAGGGAACCAGGAATGACTTCTGGCTCCATCTGCAGCTTGAGAAGAAACATGCCTGGAGGAACTGCTCTCCTACACCTGACCCTTGCAGGCCAAAAAGACTTGTGCGGCCGACCAGAGGACGGCACTGGGACCCCTGAAGACAAAACAAGGAGGCCGTCTGAGTCGGCCACCACACGAAGACCTGGGTTTCCAGTCACAGCTGATGACTGACACTCTGAGGAGGAGGCGACGCTCTGGGCCTTCAACTGTGCACTGTCCGGTGAGAATGGCCCCACCTGGGACTGTGGGGCTCAGCAGCCTTCCAGTCTTTTCCCCCGTCGGCTGCAAGGGCTGCTCCCCTCCCACTGTCTGTCCAGTCCCCAGCAACAATGCAGAGGCTAAGGGATGCAAGGAAGCGGGACTGCCTGGATCCCGTGGCCACCCTGGAATCTACTGGATGGGCAGCAGCCATCCCAGCCGTCTTCCCCTGCCGCATGGTCCCTGAAATGCCCCTGTCGCGTCCATGCACGGGTCTGTGACCGATGCTGGGCAAAACACTGGCGGTGGCACCACAGAACAAGCCCACCTCGGCCTGTGTGTGTTTCTGGAGCAGCGACAGGTTTAGGGAGGAGAGCCTGCCCCAGATCTGAGCTCTACCTCTGGAGCACTCAGACACCACAGCAGAGACACTGGGGCGCCAAGCATCACCCTGCAACTTGGGGAAAACCTGGGCCTGAGTTACTGGGGTGCTACATATCTATGACTTACATAAATGGGGTAAAATATTCATTTATAAGCAAATGAAAGCATTTATCTTTTCTCTCTCCTTGAACCCTCAAACTCAAAAGGTCTCAGTAAGTAGTCTTTCTTCCATAGCAATCGTAAGCATTTGCATAAGCTCAATAGGAATCTGTTCTTCTTGTAAGTGGACATCGTGGAAACATTGGTTATTTTACCAAGGTTTTGCCTGGAATGTCCTATTTGAGAGAGGCATGCACAGACTCAGATCTGACCAAACAGCTTTAAGGAACTAGGGTTGACTTTAGGAAACCTGAAGCCTTAAAAAAGGCCTTTGGGAATGATGGCCTGATACCTTGCTTACAGAGTTCCCAGCAGCCTCACCAGGTGAGTCAAGAATGTCACTTCCTGGCAGGTGCAGGAACCTCGGGATATATTGGGGACCCCGGCAAGAGGAATCTGCCAAAATCTACAGGTATTGCAGGCATGTCTGATGGCAAGCCTGGAGAGACTACTCGAAGTTCAACCTAGAGATTCCTTAGAAAAGTTCCAGCAAAGCAGATTCTAAAAGATCTGCATGATCAATCACTATTCTTGCTGAGCTTATGCAAATAATTTGGCCAAGTTTGTTAAAACTGCACTTGTTTTTCAAATAAATGACTCCTGATTCGGCTATCTCTGGAAACGAGGGTTATTTTAGAGAGAAAAATTATGTTTCAATAACCCACCTTTGTGGACGTTAAATTCTAACTCTGGTTGTCTTTAAATATTTGTTGTTTACCTAAGCTAGACAACTTGAGGGAAACTTCAGAAAAACTACCACAGTAGCTCATGTATAGGCAATCTCCTTGCTTGCTATTCTGTGGGGATAATAACAGGACCCCAGGGGCATAGGATTATTTGAACAACTGGAAAATCGGGTTCATTCCCCAACGACTGTGTAACTCAACTAGGACCTTGACCCATTCTATGTGGCTGGGATGATGGAATCATCCCCTAAAAGCCATAGCATACCCCACTCCGTAGGGTTAATTGTGGACTTCCGGAGATAATGGATGGCCCCACTTTCATTAAGAATGGGCTGGGTGATGCACTTGGGGATGGCCTTATCTCCGGACTAGTTTTCTCCCACTTGCCAGTGATGCCTTGTAATTATCATACTAAGGCTGGACCTCAAACAAAAAGCGCTTCTTCATGGTTTTACCCCTCATAGTCATACTGATCCTAGAAGCCACCCCTATTGAGGTACAATTGCAAACAGAGGCTTTAGCTAAGCATACAACAGCCCTCCTGGTAAAAGGAGCCTCAACGTCCACTTCGGGACCATCCCTGACTGGAATGACTTCGCGTCAGGCCCAGAGTGTCATACACACCAAAGCACACCAACAGATGATAGGAGGCCGACTTATGAAGTACCAGGTTATGCTTACAGATATGCCCAAAATAATACCTAAAACCTGTCCAACTTGAAACCCAGCTACCCTTATGTCTAGACCTGACCATTATACTTCTACAGAGCATAACTGTTCAGAGGTTATTGGATCGACCAGATTTAAGATGCCCCCAGGAAAATGCAGAGGACAGTTGGTTTAGCAATGGCAACAGTTTCATGGAAAGGGGGTAAGAAAAACTGGCTGTGCTCTATTCAGTCTAACTCAGACTGCTGAGGCCAAAGCCCTGTCCGCAAACACGTCTGCCCCCAAAGCAGAATTAAAAAGAGGCAACCCACAGAATGGGAGAAGATATTTGCAAATGACACTACAGATAAAAGGCTAGTATCCAAAATCTATAAAGAACTTCTCAAACTCAACACCCAAAAAAAAATCCAGTCAAAAAGTGGGCAGAAGAGATGAACAGACACTTCTCTGAAGAAGACATACAAATGGCTAACAGACACATGAAAAAATGTTCATCATCATTAGCCATCAAGGAAATACAAATCAAAACCACACTGAGATACCACCTTACACCAGTTAGAATGGCCAAAATGGACAGGGAAAGAAACAACAAATGTTGGAGAGGTTGTGGAGAAAGGGGAACCCTCTTACACTGTTGGTAGGAATGCAAGTTGGTACAGCCACTTTGGAAAACAGTGTGGAGGTTCCTCAAAAATTTAAAAATAGAACTACCCTATGACCCAGCAATTGCACTACTGGGTATTTACCCCAAAGACACAGATGTAGTGAAAAGAAGGGCCATATGCACCCCAATGTTCATAGCAGCAATGTCTGCAATAGCCAAACTGTGGAAAGAGCCGAGATGCCCTTCAACAGATGAATGGATAAAGAAGATGTGGTCCATATATACAAAATGGAATATTACTCAGCCATCAGAAAAGATGAATACCCAACTTTTACATCAACATGGATGGGACTGGAGGAGATTATGCTAAGTGAAATAAGTCAAGCAGAGAAAATCAATTATCATATGGTTTCACTTATTTGGAATATAAGGAATAACATGGAGGACATTAGGAGAAGGAAGGGAAAAATGGGCGGGGGAATTGGAGGGAGAGATGAACCATAAGAGACTATGGACCTGAGAAACAAACAGGGTTTTAGAGGGGAGGGGGGAGGGGGGATTGATTAGCCTGGTGATGGGTATTAAGGAGGGCACGTACTGCATGGAGCACTGGGTGTTATACGAAAACAATGGATCGTGGATCACTACATCAATGATGTATTGTATGGTGTATTGTATGGTGACTAACATAACATAATTAAAAAAAAAAAAAGAGTGCCCACCCATTCACTGCAATTGGCAAAAGCCTTAAAAGTATTTATACTGACTCCAAATATGCCTTCCTAGCCCTATACGCCCATGGAGCAATTTAAAGAAAAGGGGATTATGATCAAGCCATGAGTCCCCAATCAAATATGGGCCTGAAATGACTGCACGTTCAAAGAAGGGCCCTCCAAAACCAAGTAGCCCTTGAAATCCTGACTGCAATTCAAGGAGGCCCCGTATTAGATGGCTGGCTCCTGGCTGAGACCCAGTGGCTATGCAGCTCTAACCTGTGGCCACGGCTTCCCCCAGGCTGGATAGGCCACTGTACTCTTGGGTTTTGCCTGGATGCATGGGCGCATTATGAAAACCATCACCAACCCAGCCAACCTTCCAAATTTAAAGCAACCTTGGACACATTCTGTGTTCCATTGTTATGGCCACCTAGCATCCATCTCTGTTCCCTCTTTGGGACTGGAGGGTGTGGTGTGGCGTGTGGAAGCCCTTAAGAAGTACACAGTCAAGGCCCTAGATGATACCCAAAACAGTATTTCTCTAGTAAATACTGAAATGACTCAAATGCGTAAAGCAGTTCTACACAACAGAAACGCATTAGATGTTTTACCTGCTGCACAAGGTGGAACGTGTGCTATTACAAAGACAGAATGCCGGGTGTCCATTCCAGATTATCACAAAAAGATTTCTGGGTTTCTGACAGACATGAATGCTCAAATCAGTGCTTTAAAGGATCCCTCTTTCCTTTAAAGATTGGCTACACTTGGACTGGGGGAGGATTCTCATCCACTATCAAGAGACTCTTAATTGGGCTTCCCTTTCTTTCGGTTATTCTAATCATGTTTTGTTGTTTTCTCCAGTGTCTCTCCACTTGGTGCCCACAGTCCTTCACGGCAATAACTTCCAGACGACAGATGGCCCCTTCCACTCAGGAAGAGCCACACAAACAGTCTCCCCTCGACTCAGCCTTTTGCAACTCCTACATATAGAGGCCTCCAACTGACCAACAGTGACCCATAGGTAGGGACATCTCTACGCCCCTCTTCAGCAGGAAGAAGTTACAGAAGATGAGACCTTCCACCTTCAACAACCTTCAAGATGTAAGGGTCAAAACTGTTCACCAGAAGCTGGCACTGAACACCGGCCCGCCCCCCATGTGATTTGTGTGACAATCCTCAGGCACTCCTGGCTGTCCCTGTGCTGTGATAAAATCA
>NW_025411272.1:0-5016 GCF_002201575.2 Neomonachus schauinslandi | reverse complement strand
ACAGAGAAAATGTGCAAGAACCACCGGGTGTCTCCACAGACACCCTCACCCGCACTTTGGCTTCAAAATTAGTCGGATAAACGACGGACGTAGTTAAACACTGAAAGCTGCCCTGGGTGGGACAGGACGCATGAGGTGAGACCCCTGAGCCCAGGCAGGAAGTCCACAGGCTGCGGAAGAGCGACCCGGCCGGGCTGACGCCAGAGCCGCAGAGACCTCGCACCCGGGGGGACAGACAAGGACACAAACGCCCTCGCACCCGGGGGGACAGACAAGGACACAAACGCCCTGGCGGCCCCAGGGAGGCCCAGGGAGGCCCGGGGCGGGGGCTCGCGCTGGCAAGCGGGAAAAGCTGCAGGGCCTCGGTGCGCACAGAGCGCCGCGTGCGGGAAGGCCCCGCCACAGCCGGTGTCCAGGCCCCACCAGCTACAAGAGCCAGGGGTCCCAGCGGCTTGGGGGCCCCCGGAGGCAGGCACAGCTCCGAGCAGAGGCGGACCTGGAGGAGGCCCGGGGCACGTCCCGTGCCAGAGCCGGACAGCCCCCAGCCACGCTCCGCCCCTCCGTGGCACGGAACCAGCCAAATGAACACGCATCAGTGACCGAGGACGGGCGCCCACGCTCCCCGGGGCCGGCCCGCAGCTCAGGCCGAGAAAGGGCCGCGCGGGCGGCAGCGGGCTCCGCGGGGACAGCCGGCCCCTGCCCTCCAGGCCTTGCCCCAACCAGCGCCCCGTGGGCACAGCAGAGGCGCCGCCTGCTCCCCGGGAACCGTCTGTCCTCACCGCGCTTCCAGCCCGGACAGACGGAGCGGCCCATCCGCAAAGCCAAGCGCCCGCTTGCGCCGACTGTAAACGCCCAGGCCTCGGCGCCTCTGGCGAGAACCCCGGCGCCTCCTGAGAGGCTGCGGGGGCCCCGGGGCACGTGGTCACGGTCAGCGCTCAGGACAAGGGCTGGGCTGCCGTGCTCGCTGCCCGCGGCTGCCGGGGCCCAGCACCTCGGCCCTGCCCGCTGCGGCCCCGGAGCGTGCGGGCGCAGGGAGGGGTCGCTCGCCACAGAACCCACAGCACCGGCTCCCGAGGCAGCCTCTGCAGCAGCGCTCCGCGGCCCGCACGCTCCCGCGCCAGCCGTCTGCCTCGCCCTGCGGCTCCCGCGGCTGCGTGGGCTGCCCGACCCCAGCCACGGCCCCAGCCGCGGCCCGGCGGCACGCGCCGGCCGGCCGCCCCTCCTCGGGGAACAACGCGGAGCTGGGTCAGGAATGACGCACGCGGTCTGGACCCGCTGACCCACAACTGGACGCTGCAGCAAACTCTAGGTCCAGGGTCGCCTTCCCTCTGCGTGGCAGGGGCAGGCAGAAGAGCGACGGGGGCAAGAACGGTGACCCGGCGTGCCCCCGAACGACCCCAAAGGCAATCGATGACCGCCTGTAAACGGAAACCGTTTCTACTGGAACGCGGCCGATTTCGTCAGGGGTCCGGTCCAGGTGCCTAACGGAGCTCCGCGCTGAGCGCACGACGGCCAGGGCACAGGAGGCGCGGCCCAGGCCTCCGGGGGCGCGTGCACGCACGCGCGCGCACCCAGACGCACGTGCACACACAGACGCGCGCGCACCCAGACGCATACACACACGCACACACACAGACACACGCGCAGACACATGAAGATGCGCGCACAGACGCACACGCGCACGCGCACCCAGACGCACGCGCACCCAGATGCACACATGCACCCGGACACGAGCACTCGGACGCGCGCGCACCCAGGCGCACGCAGACGCACGCGCGCACGCAGACGCACACATGCGCACAGACGCACGCACGCACCCAGACGCATACACACGCGCACCCAGACGCACGCGCACACAGATGCACACATGCACCCGGACACGAGCACCCAGACGCACGCGCACCCAGACGCACGCGCGCACAAACACACACATGCACCCAGACGCATACACACACGCACACACAGACACACGCGCACACACATATGCAGATGCGCGCGCAGACGCACACGCGCGCACAGACACACATGCGTGCCCAGCCGTCCGGCGGGCCGTGCGGAGGCCCCGCGTCTGCACACGTACCGTTCCTCCGCTCGCTGCCTCTCCTCGGCCTCCTTCTCTCGGCGCTTTTGTTCTTCTCTCTGCTGTTCCAGCTCCTGAAGCTTCTGCCTCTCGAGCTGCCGTTTCTTAATGGAGGCGTCGCTCAGGTGTTTGGTGGAGTCGAAGGAAACCTTCCGGGGAAAACAGAGCGCAGAGCAGTTACGCACAAGCGCGCTTCCGACCAAGGCGGCACCCGCTAGGCGGCAGGCTCTGCCCGACTGCACGGAACGCGTGCATTCCAGAGAACCCCGCACTCGACTGCGGCCCGCCCAGGACACGGGGCCCGGATCCCACGGGCACATCTGGACACACACAGCCACTTCCGGGCTCAACCGCGAGCTGCCCTGGCGATTCAAGCGGGGAGCGCGCACCAACAGACACGGCCGGCCTGCACCGTTTGTCTGGAAGGGAGAACGTCACCTTTTCCGAGACGGTGTGTCCCCTCCCGCTACCAGGGCCCCGCCGTCCCCCTGGCCCGAGGCCACCAGGCCGGCCGCGATGGGGCCTCTGCTCCGCGAACGAGGGCGGCCAGCTGTCCCGTGGCCACCAAACCACCTGAAGGGGCCTGCGCCCGACTCTGAGACGGGCCAGAGCAGGCGGCCGGGCGGGGGCTCACCTTGATGTTGCAGGCCACGGCCTTGCCGTCCTCACCCTTGTACATGAGCTTCATCCCGCGCAGGGCGCTCATGGCCTGTATGAAGCCCACGTACTCGCGGTACTGCACGTAGGCCTCGAAGTTCAAGTGTCCCCCGAAACTGAAGGTGTGGAAGTTGCGGCCAGTCATCTCCTCCCGGTAGGGGTCCAGCATGGGGATGTCCACGTTGCGGATCTCCCCGAACTTCTCGAACACCTTGACCAGAACCTCCTCACTGGGCTTCTCGGAGCCCGACTCCTTGAGGGCGAACCACTTGCAGGGCAGGCCCTCCAGGTGGATGGTGTCTGGCCGCTCCCCCGGCAGCGTCTCGTTCATGTCCTTGGCGTCGCGGAAGAAGGAGTCCCAGTCGTGGCGGGTGGGGAAATCGATCTTGAACTCGGCGGCGCGCACCTTGAGGATGTCGGAGAAGCCGCTGAGCTTGATGGTCTTGCCGTCCAGGCAGGCCAGGAAGGACTTGACCAGGCTCTTGTTCTCCACCTCACCCTCGAAGCGGATGAAGTCCATGGTGCTCTTGGAGATGCGCAGCGTGGAGAACTGGTGACTGTGCACCATGCCCTTCAGCCTCTCCATCACCTCCCAGTTGGAGATGGACTTCCCGGGCTGCTTCAGCTGCGGGAGCGCCACGCTGATGGTCATCTTGGTGATGGGCTTCAGGTACAGGCCGTACGGCGGGCAGAGCTCCACCGCCTCCGACGTGTCGTGCACTATGGTAGCCGCTGCCATTGCCGGGGCCTTGGGCCTGGAACACAGACACGGACGGTCAGGGCGGGCGCCGCAGAGCACCGTCCGGCACAGGACAAACCAGTGTGCTCTCTGCCACGCCACAGAAAAGGGTCTCTAGCTCACTAAACGCCACCGCCTGCCGAGGTCATGTTTTGTGCGGGGATTTTCTGGATCAGAGAAAAGAAAACGGGGCTGATGAAAACTTCTACGAGGTGGAGCGTCGTGCCCCAGGCTCCGTGGGCGCTGAGCCGCACCCGATCGCCAGGGGCAGCACGCCCAGGGCCGTGGAGCGAGCACAGCCCACGGCTCCCACTCCCGTGCAGGGGGGAGAGGCAGGAGAGGGGTGCCCAGCTCCCCGGGAGGCTGCAGGCCAGAAGCCTCTGGACAGGAAGGAGCTCAGCTCCAGACTCCAGGGGAGTTTGCGGAGGAGGCGGCCCTAAGGAAACAGGAAGGAAGTTTCTGGCCAAAACGTCAACGTGAACAACTCCACTGTGGGCTCACGCAGCCTGTGCATCCGCCGTAAAGTAAAGACAGTAGAAGGGCTCTTGCAAAGTCAGGGCTCCCCGTCTGTACCTGTCCTCCTCCGCCTTCTCTAAGGCAAGACTCTCCTACTGGTCTGACGAGGGTGCACTTCCGGAAAGCCCAGCGCCAGGGCAGGAACCCAAACAGGTGGCTGCCTCCCCCCCCCACCCACCCGCTGCTGGGAGGCTTCCCATCATGCCCTGAAGCTCAGCCTCGGGAGGCACCCCCACACAGGGGGCTGGTGCAGGGCAGAAGAGCCCCTGCCTGGTCTAGGAGATGAAGGGGGCCCTCAACATAAGGGGCTGGTGCAGGGCAGAAAAGCCCCCCAGCCTGGTCTAGGGAATGGGGGGCCCCAGACAGGGGGCTGGTGCAGGGCAGAAGAGCCCCCTGGCCCGGTCTAGGGGATGAGGGGCCCCCAGACTGGGGGCTGGTGCAGGTCACACGAGCCCCCCAGCCCGGTCTAGGGGGTTGAGCGGCTCTGGCACTGGCTGAGACCCAAGACCTCCCCCCAGGATGCCGAGAGCCACACGGGAGCCTGAGCCGGACTCGGGGCAGTATCCCCCGGTGGCCTGGCTACCTGTCTCCCCAGCATGGTCCCCATGCCCTCAGCTACCCCTAGTACCCCAGACCACCCCAGGACAAGCCCACAGCCCCTATGCCCTCCAACCCCTCCCAGCTGCCCCTGGCCCCGGGGTCTGACCTCCGCGGTTTCCTCCTCTGCTCGCGCCGCCCATAACTACCCTGGCACCCCGGCCTCCCCAAGCTCCTGGGGCAACTGCAGTCCCCACCCCTTCACCCTAGCCTCTGTGACACTGCAGCAGCCCGCCAGGACCCTCCGGGTCTCCCCAGCAGCCCCTGATCCCTCCGCCCTTGAAGACCCCTCCTCCCACCCCCAGTATCCCTGCTGTCCCCAGTCCCCCACGGAATCCCGGCCCCTGCAGACTCCATGGCCCTACCCTTCCAGCCCACGGCCCTCGCAGACCCCGGCCCCCCGGCCCCCAGTGCCCCCAGACCCCCG
>NW_025411271.1:0-5020 GCF_002201575.2 Neomonachus schauinslandi | reverse complement strand
AAGATCTCCTTCTAAATCTCATGAGATCTCCCACACATGTGTCAAGATGTCTAGCTAAATCTCATGAGATCAGTCCATGTCTCATTAGGGTCTCAGTCTAAAACCCGTGAGATAACATCAAATCTCACCACATGTCCATCCAAATCTCTGGAGATCTCACCCAAACCTCATAGGAAGTCCGTCCAAAGCTCATGAGATCTCATTCAGGTCTCACAGGATTTCTATCAAAATATCTGACATTTTATTCAAACCTCATGAGAACTCAGTCCAAATCTCATGAGTTCTCTTTTAAAGCTTGCCAGATCTCAATCTACATCTCTTGAGTTCTCTCGCACTTCTCTCAAGAGTCCTAGCTAAATCTGTGAGATCAGGCCAAGTCTCGTGGGAACACAGTCCAAATCTTGAGAGATCTCATCCAACTTTTGCAAGTCCTCAGGGCAATGTCTTGAGACCTCACTGATATCTTGTGAGATTTGTACAAAATTTCATGAGCTCTTATACCAAATCTCATGAGAACTCAGTCCAAAGCTCATTAGATCTCATCCAAGTCTCTCCAGATCTCAGTCCAAATCTCATAAGATCTCATCCAAGTCTCTCCAGTCTTCAGTCCAATCTCTTGAGATCTCACCAACATCTTGTGAGATTTCTACACAGATATCGTGAGGTCTTCATCCAAATCTTGTGAGAACTCAGTCCAAATCTTATCGGATCTCAACCAATTCTCATCAGATTTAATTCAAAGTCTCTTGAGGTCTGATGACATCTCAAGAGATTTCAACAAAAATCTTGTGAGTTTCTTAGTCCAGATCTCACCAGATCTCAGTCCAATTCCCGTGAACTCAGTCCAAAACTCTGAGATCTCATCCACATCTCACCAGAAGTCCATCAAAATCTCGTGAGATCTCCTTCAGATCACCCCAGATTTCAATCCAAATCTCTTGAGTTCTCTCACACTTCTCAAGAGTTCTAGCTACATCTCATGAGATCAGTCCAAGTCTCATGAGAACACAGTCCAAATCTTGGGAAATCTCACCCTGTTCTCACCAGATATCAATCCAAATTTCATGACACCTCATGCATGTCTCCCGAGATTCCTAGTCCAAATGTGGTGAGAACTCAGCACAAAATTTGTAGAACTCAGCCCAAACCTCATGAGATCTCCAACAAATCTCTCCAGATCTCAATCTGTCTTGTGAGAACTCTCAAACATGTGTCAAGATTTCTAGCTAAATCTCATGAGATCAGTCCAAGTCTCGTGAGGGTTTCAGTCCAAAACTTGTGAGATAACATCAAATCTCACCAGAAGTCTGTCTGAATCTCGTGACATCTCATCCAAATCTTGTGGGAAGTCTGTCCAAAGCTTGTGAGATTTCATTCAGGTCTCACAGGATTCCTACCAAAATATCTGACATTTTGTTCAAATCTCGTGAGAACTCAGTAAAAATGTCGTGAGATCTCCTTCAAATCTTGCCAGATCTCAATCCACATCTCTTGAGTTCTCTCACACTTCCCCCAAGAGTTCTAGCTAAATCTTGTTAGATCAGGTCAAGTCTCGTGAGAACACAGTCCAAATCTCATGAGATCTGATCCAATTTTCATCATAACTCACGCAGTTATCGTGAGATACCTAGCTAAAACTCTGTGATCAGTCCAAATGTCGTGAGAAAGCTCAAAACTCATGTGAACTCTGTCCAAATCTCGTGAGATTTCACACACCTCTCATGAGTTTTCTACAAAAATCTAGTGAGATCAGAGCAAACCTCATGAGAACTCAGCCCAAATCTCATGAGGTCTCATCCAAATCTTGCCAGAAGTCCATCCAATGCCCATGAGATCTCACTCAGGTCTCACAAGATTTCTACTGAAATCTCTGATGTTTTGTTCAAAACTCGTGAGAACTCCTTCCAAATCTTGTGAGTTCTCATCCAAATCTCGCCAGGTCTCAGTCACAAGCTCATGATTGCTCATGCATGTCTCATGAGATTTCCAGCTAAATCTCTGTGATCAGTTCAAATGTGTTGAGGACTCAGACCAAAACTTGTGAGAACTCAGTCCAAAGCTTCTGAGACCTCACAAACCTCTCTCGAGATTTCTACAAAATTATCATGAGGTCATAGACCAAATCTCATCACAACTCAGTGCAAACCTCATGAGATCTCATCCAACTCACCAGATCTCTGTCCAAATCTCAAGAGATCTCATCCAACTTCTCCCAGTCCTCAAGCCAATCTCTTGAGAGCTCACTGATATCTCATGAGACTTCTACACAAATCTCGTGAGGTCTTCATCCAAATCTCAACAAATCTCAGTCCAAACCTCATGAGAACTCTGTCCAAATCTCGTCAGAGCTCATCCAATTCTTTCCAGATTTAATTTAAAGTCTCATGAGATCTGATGACACCCCGTAGAGATTTCTACAAAAATCTCATGAGTTTCTTAGTCCAGATTTCACCAGATCTCAGTCCAATTCTCATGAGAACTCAGTCCAAAATCTGAGATCTCGTGCATATTTCTCCAGAAGTCTATCCAAAGCTTGCGAGATCTTCAAATCTCACCAGATCTCAATCCAAAAAACTCTTGAGATCTCTCACACTTCTCTCAAGAGTTCTAGCTAAATCTGTGAGATCAGGCCAAGTCTCATGGGGACACAGTCCAAATCTTGTGAGATCTGATCCTATTTTTGCCGATTCTCAGTCCCAATCTCATCATAGCTAAGCACATCTCATGAGATATCTAGCTAAATCTCTGTGATAAATCCAAATGTGATGAGAACTCAGCCAAAACTCTTGAGAACTCAGTCCAAAACTTATGAGACTTCACACATCTCCCAGATTTCTACAAAATCTTGTGAGCTCTTAGACCAAATCTCGTGAGAACTCAGTGCAAACCTCCATAGATCTCATCCAAGTCTCTCCAGATCTCAGTCCAAACCTCGTGAAACCTCACAAAATTCTCTCAAGATTTCTACCAAAATCTCATGAGATCTTAGACCAATTCTGATGAGAACTCAGTCCAAATCTCGTGAGATCTCATCCAAGTCTCGCCAGATCTCAGTCCATATCTCATGAGATCTCAAACAAATCTCACCAGTCCTCAGGTCAATCTCTTGAGACCTCACCAATATCTCATGAGATTTCTACACAAATCTCATGAGGTCTTCATCCAAATCTTGACAAATCTCAGTCCAAATCTGGTGATAATTCAGTCCAATCCTTGTTGGATCTCATCCAATTCTCCCCAGATTTAATTCAAAGTCTTGTGAGATCCCATGCATATCTCATGGGATTTTGACAAAAATCTCATGAGTTTCTTTGTCCACATGTCGCCAGATCTCAGTCCTATTCTTGTGAGAATTCAGTCCAAACCTTGTGAGATCTCATTCAAATCTCACCAGAACTCCATCCAAATCTCGTGAGATCTCATCCAAATCTCACAGGTATTCAGTCAAACCTCATAAGATCTCACTCAAGTCTTACAAGATTTCTACCCAAATCTCTGGGATTTTGTCCAGATCTCATGAGAACTCTGTTCAAATCTCATGAGACCTCACAGAGCTCACACGATACAATCTCGTGAGATCTTATACCAAATCTTGTGAGAACTCAGTCCAAACCTTCTGAGATCTCATCCAAGTCTCGCCAGATCTCGGACCAAATTTCGTGAGTAATCATCCAATTCTTACCATTCCTCAGTACAATCTCGTGAGACTTCACTAACATATCATGAGATTTCTATACATCTCGTGAATTCTTCATCCAAATCTCAACAAATCTCAATCCACATCTCATGGGATCTCATCCTATTCTTCCAGATCTCAGGACCAATCTCATGATACCTCATGCATGTCTCAGAAGATTTCTATCTAAATCTTTGTGATCAGTTCAAATGTGTTGAGAACTCAACCCAAAACTCCTGAGAACTCAGTCCAAATCTCCTGAGAGCTCACACACCTCTCATGAGATTTCTACAAATATCTCATGAGATCTTAGACCAAATCTCATGAGAACTCAGTCCTAATCTCGTTAGATCTCATCCAAGTCTTGCCAGTCCTCTGTCCAAACTCGTGAGATCTCATCCAAGTCTCACCAGTCCTCAGTCCAATCTCGTGAGATCTCACTGACATTTCCTGAGATTTCTACACAGTCTTGTGTAGTCTTCATCCAATCTCAACAAATCTCAGTCCAAATCTCATGAGAAATCAGTCCAAATCTCATCAGATCTCATCCAAATCTAGCCAGATTTAATTCAAAGTCTCATGAGATCTCATGCACATCTCACAAGTTTTTGACAAAAATCTCATGAGTTTCGTAGTCCACACCTCGCCAGATCCCAGTCCAGTTCTCGGGAGAACTCAGTCCAGGATTCTACAGGCAGATATAGGAGGATAAACGGCAGTGGGAGGGAGCCTGGCTGTGGGGATCCTACACCACCGATGAGCGACAGCCTCATGCGCTGGGGACAGGGCAGACTTGCAGACCAGAAACGGCGGGAAAAGGGCTTTAGGGCAGCCCCTGGGGCAGAAACCTGGAGCAGCGGTGTCAAAAGTACGAACTGGGAGCGGCTACCGGTTTTAGAACCACAGAGGGCAGAGACGTGCCCCGACCTGGAGGCAGGACTCGGGGTGCTGCAGAGGGGCGCAAAACCCAGGACGCTGCAGTTTATAGCAGCACGGACAGAAACGGAGATGCTGTGGCCTGGAGAGCTCACTGAAGAACAGACTGCAGTCTCTCTGCTCTGAGGCAGAGGGTTGGAAATGGTCTCTTCTGCTCTGACTCGTGGAAGAGATGTGGAAAGCCGCCAGGGAAAGGCGCCAGAGAACAAAAGCCCCCAAAACTGATTCCCGCTGAGCCCATCCCCCACCACAGCAGGGCAGGGCAACACCGCCCAAACAGGGTTGCCTGAGTAACAGCTCGGCAGGCCCCTCCTGCAGAAGACAGGCTGGGAAAACAAGAGAGGCCAGCAACCCTAAGGTCCCAAGAAAACAGGTGCATCCTGCCTGGGTTCTGGTCAATAATTTGGA
>NW_025411270.1:0-5022 GCF_002201575.2 Neomonachus schauinslandi | reverse complement strand
TCTAAAACTAATGATGTAATGTATGGGGATTAACATAAGAATAAAAATAAAATAAGTAAAAAAAAAAAAAAAAAGAAATAGAACCCCTAAAGTGGGAAATTAGAAATGCTATACAATTAGGGTACAGCCAATTAATTTACCCATTTAACTATTAACAAGCCATTAGAAGCATTTAATTCATACTTACTAAATGAATTTTATTTATGTCTTACAATATGAATATAATTAATAAGAACCAGAATAAAGCCTTATTTTAGAGGGGCATTATTTATCAGTGTGGCTCTGATCTTAATTCACAGAATTTTTATTAAGCTGCTTATAAAGCAGAAATGTTCTCTGAAATTTTTTATCCCATAAAGAGTTGACAATACCACTATTAGAAAAGTACTCTTTTCACCAGTACCTGTTTGATCTGTAGACAATTAAAAGAATAACTTTTATGAGCTACTTCTTCCAAGGATTTCCAAGAAGATCTGAAATTAACTCTGTGTTTCATTAACTGGGATACCAAAATAAACATTCTGAAAACAACTGCATTGGTTGTTTAAATATAATTTTTTCTGCTTTGACATGAAACTAATAATTACACTGATAATTACACTCCTCTATTTGTTGGTAACATTTAAGACATACTCAAAATTAACTGTATTAATAAAAATGCTTCAATCCTGATCAAAAATCATTTGTGTTATATACCTATCCCAGGAGGAGTAAAATGAAAAAAAAAAAAAAGAAGTCTATAACTGTTGGGAGGTAAAACACTCTCTTCCATACAGAAATCTTGTTTTACCACAATTTCATGAGCAATGCTAAGTTTAGAAAATTCGTTAACTGTCTCTATCAGATCTCTGACAGAAAGTACTTCAGGTCTGCTCTCTGGAAAAAGGTACAGCAGTCATTAACAGAGAACCCACACAAGTAGAATTTCTATTTTGTTTAGAGATTCACTCAGTGAAGTAGGGCCCCCAAATTTAGATCCATCGAGCAGATCTTACATAGATTCACTCAATCATTCTGGTATTTTAGGTTTTCTGAACTCTTGCCCTTCAATAGCATTGGAATTCTCAGAGAAGTCAAGCATGAAGAGAAGTTTATGAAAAGCAAAAAGTGAATGTGATCTCAGAACCCTTTGCTTGAAATGTCAAAATAGTAAGTAAAAAACAGCAAAGAAACACTGATAAATTATGGTTTATAAAATAAATAATTTTCTAGGGGCACCTGGGTGGTTCAGTCGGTTAAGCATCTGACTCTTGATCTCAGTTTAGGTCTTAATCTCAGGGTTGTGAGTTCAAGCCCCATATTTGGCCCCATGCTGGGCATAACAATTTTCTAAAAGTTACTATTTCTACTTTATTTTTTTTAGTTTCAGGAGAATTTAGTGATGCATCACTTACATACAACACTCAGTGCTCATCACAATTGCCCTCCTTAATACCCATCACTCATTTAACACAATCCCCGGCTCACCTTCCATCCAGTATCTCTGTTTGTTCTCTATAGTTAAGAGTGTGTTTTATGGATTGCCCCTCTTTTATTCCCTATGTTCATGGTTTTTTTCTTAAATTCCACATATGAATGAAATCATATGGTATTTGTCTTTTGCTGACTTATTTCGCTTAGCATAATACTCCCTAGCTCTATCCACATCATTGCAAATGGCAGGATTTTATTCTTTTTTATGGCTGAGTAATATTCCATTATATATATATATACATATATATACATATATATATATATGTATATGTATATATATATATACTGCATCTTTTTTACCCATTCATCAGTCAATGGAAATTTTGGCTCTTTCCATAATTTGGCTATTGTTGATAATGCTGCTATAAACACTGGGAATAAATTCAAGATGGATGAAAGACCTAAATGTGAGACAGGAAACCATCAAAATCTTAGAGGAGAACACAAGCAGCAACCTCTTTGACATCGGCCATAGCAACTTCTTACTAGATATGTATCCTAAGGCAAGGGAAACAAAAGCAAGAATAAACTATTGGGACTTCATCAAGATAAAAAATCTTCTGCACAGTGAAGGAAATAATCAACAAAACTAAAAGACAACCTTTGGAATGGGAGAAGATATTTGCAAATGATATATCTGATAAAGGGTTAGTTTCCAAAATCTATAAAGAACTTATCAAACTCAACACCCAAAAAACAGTTTCTACTATTAACTTCTTAACTCTGATGAGATAGGAAGAGACATACGATGAGAGTCTCCTTATAGAAAACACCACAAATCGGGCACCTGGGTGGCTCAGTTGGTTAAGCGACTGCCTTCGGCTCAGGTCATGATCCTGGAGTCCCGGGATCGAGTCCCACATCGGGCTCCCTGCTCAGCAGGGGGTCTGCTTCTCCCTCTGCCCTCTTCCCTCTCGTGCTCTCTGTCTCTCATTCTCTCTCTCTCAAATAAATAAAATCTTAAAAAAAAAAAAAAGAAAACACCACAAATCTTACTAGGTAGCTCTAAAGCAGAACCATGCAATATGGGGATTCCACAGAATAGTAAAATTTCAAAAAAGGAGTGACTGACAATAATTTGCCAATTATTATTTTTCCACATATGGACATCAATGCAAACAAGCAAAAAAAATCTACCTTACCATTATCCAAATAATAATTTTATTATATATATATAAATATAAATATTTATAAAATAAATAAATAAATATAATAAATATATATATAACATCCCAGAAGGCAGAAAGTACATAGAGTAATTTTTTAAATTACTTAAATTTATTCTTTGAGTATAATTGACACACAATGTTAAATTAGTTTCAGATGTACAACATAGTGATTTGATGAGTTTATACATTAAGCTATGTTCACCACAAGTATAGCTATCATCTGTCACCATACACCATTATTACAGTATCATGACTATATTCCTTATGTTGTGCCTTTTATTCCCATGACTTATTCACTGCATAACTAGAAGTCTGTGCCCACTCCCCTTCACTCGTTTTTCTCATCCTCTTACCCCCTTCCCTCTGGCAACCATCAGTTTGTTCTTTGTATTTATAGGTCTGATTCTGCTTTTTTGTTTGTTTATTCATTTGTTTTTTTTTTTTTTAGAGTCCACATATGAGTGAAATCATATGGTATTTTTCCAAAAAAGATATACTGATGGCAAATAGACACATGAAAAGATTCTCAACATCACTAATTATCAAGAAATGCAAATGAAGGGGTACCTGGGTGGCTCAGTCGTTAAGCATCTGCCTTCGGCTCAGGTCATGATCCCAGGGTCCTGGGGTCGAGCCCCGCATCAGGCTCCCTGCTCGGCGGGAAGCCTGCTTCTCCCTCTCTCACTCCCCCTGCTTGTGTTCCCCCTTTCACTGTGTCAAATAAAGAAATAAAACCTTTAAAAAAAGAAATGCAAATGAAAATCACAATGAGAGATTACCTTACACCTGTCAGAAAGTCTAAAATCAAAAAGACAAGAAATAACAAGTGTTGGCAAGGATGTGGAGAAAAAGGAACCCTCAATACATTGTTGGTGGGAACGTAAAGTGTTACAGCCACTGTAGAGAAGGGTATGAAGGCTCCTCAAGAAATAAAAAATAGAGGTGCCTGGGTGGCTCAGTCAGATAACTGTCTGCCTTCAGCTCAGGTCATGATCCTGGGGTCCTGGGATCAAGCCCCACATCAGGCTCCTTGCTCTGTGGGGGGCCTACTTCTCCCTCTCCCTGCCTCTCCCCCTGCTTGTGCTCTGTCAAATAAATAAATAAAATCTTAAAAAAAGAAATTAAAAATAGAAATACCATATGATTGAATAATTCCATGGCTGGGTATTCACCAAAAGAAAACAAAAACACTAATTTGAAAAGATAAATGCACTATTTCACACTCTAGCATTGGAATTTGGGAACCACTGTTCTGATATTTTATTTACAGACTACTTACTTATAGCAGTGATACACAGTAAGCACATATACTAGCTATAACCCTTATTTGGTATACTTGACATATAAAATAAAACATATAATAAAACTATTTTCTCATTGACTTTCAATATAGTTCCATAATTTTTTCAGATATAATTATTTGTCCCCAAGATATAATAACACATAATTTAAGAATTGTAAAACTTGGGGCATCTGGGTGGCTCAGTTGTTAAGTGTTGGACTCATGATTTCAGCTCAGATCATGATCTCAGGGTCCTGAGATTGAGCCCTGCATCTGGGTCCACACTGGGCATGGAGCCTGCTTAAGATTCTCTCTCTCCTACCATATGATCCAGCAATTACACTACTGGGTATTTACCCCAAAGATACAAAAGTAGGGATCCAAAAGGGTACGTGCACCCCAATGTTTATAGCAGCAATGTCCACAATAGCCAAACTGTGGAAAGAGCCAAGATGTCCATCGACAGATGAATGGATAAAGAAGAAGTGGTATATATATACAATGGAATATTATGCAGCCATCAAAAGGAATGAGATCTTGCCATTTGCAATGACGTGGATGGAACTGGAGGGTATTATGTTGAGTGAAATAAGTCAAACAGAGAAAGACATGTATCATATGATCTCACTGATATGAGGAATTCTTAATTGCAGGAAACAAACTGAGGGTTGCTGGAGTGGGGGGTGGGGTGGGAGGGATGGGGTGACTGGGTGATAGACACTGGGGAGGGTATGTGCTCTGGTAAGCGCTGTGAATTGTGCAAGACTGTTGAATCTCAGATCTGTACCTCTGAAACAAATAATGCAATATATGTTAAGAAAAAAAAAAGAAGAAGAAGAAGAAGAAGAAGGTAGCGGAAGGGGAAGAATGAAGCGGGGGAAATCGGAGGGGTACACAAACCATGAGAGACGATGGACTCTGAAAAACAAACAGGGTTCTAGAGGGGAGGGGGGTGGGAGGATGGGTTAGCCTGGTGGTGGGTATTGAGGAGGGCACGTTCTGCATGGAGCACTGGGTGTTATGCACAAACAATGAATCATGGAACACTTCATCTAAAACTAATGATGTAATGTATGGGGATTAACATAAGAATAAAAA
>NW_025411269.1:0-5022 GCF_002201575.2 Neomonachus schauinslandi | reverse complement strand
AAAAAAAAAAAAAAAAAAAAAAAAAAAGAAAGGATGCTGTACTTTGTCAAATGCTTTTTCTGCATCTATTGAGAGGTTCATATGGTTCTTGTTCTTTTACTAACGTATTGTATCACACTGATTGATTTGGCGGATGTTGAACCAACCTTGCAGCCAGGGATAAATCCCACTTGGTCATGGTGAATAATCCTTTTAATGTACTGTGGGATCCTATTGGCTAGTATTTTGGTGAGAATTTTTGCATCCACGTTCATCAGGGATATTGGTCTGTAATTCTCCTTTTTGATGGGGTCTGGAACAAATAATCCTAAAATTTGTATGGAACCAGAAAGGACCCCGAATAGCCAGAAGAATGTTGAAAAAGAAAAGCAAAGCCAAGGGCATCACAATGCCAGACTTCAAGCTCTATTACAAAGCTGTCATCATCAAGACAGTATGGTACTGGCACAAAAACAGACACATAGATCAATGGAACAGAATAGAGAGCCCAGAAATGGACCCTCAACTCCATGGTCAACTAATCTTCGACAAAGCAGGAAAGAATGTCCAATGGAAAAAAGACAGTCTCTTCAACAAATGGTGTTGGGAAAATTGGGACAGCCACATGCGGAAGAATGAAACGAGACCATTTCCTTACACCACACACAAAAATAGACTCAAAATGGTTAAAAGACCTAAATGTGAGACAGGAGTCCATCAAAATCCTAAAGGAGAACACAGGCAGCAACCTCTTCGACCTCAGCCGCAGCAACGTCTTCCTAGAAACATTGTCAACGGCAAGGGAAGGAAGGGCAAAAATGAACTATTGGGACTTCATCAAGATAAAAAGCTTTTGCACAGCAAGAGAAAGTCAACAAACACAAAAGACAACCAACAGAATGGGAGAAGATATTTGCAAATGACATATCAGATAAAGGGCTAGTATCCAAAATCTATAAAGAACTTATCAGGGGCACCTGGGTGGCTCAGTCGTTAAGCGTCTGCCTTCGGCTCAGGTCATGATCCCAGGGTCCTGGGATCGAGCCCCACATCGGGCTCCCTGCTCCGCGGGAAGCCTGCTTCTCCCTGTCCTACTCCCCCTGCTTGTGTTCCCTCTCTCGCTGTGTCTCTCTCTGTCAAATAAATAAATAAAATCTTAAAAAAAAAAAAAACTTATCAAACAACACCCAAAGAACAAATAATCCAATCAAGAAATGGGCAGAAGACATGAACAGACATTTTTCCAAAGAAGACATCCAAATGGCCAACAGACACATGAAAGAGTGCTCAACATCGCTCAGCATCAGGGAAATCTAAATCAAAACCTCAGTGAGATACCATCTCACACCAGTCAGAATGGCTAAAAGTAACAAGTCAGGACACGACAGATGTTGGCGGGGATGCGGAGAAAGGGGATCCTTCCTACACTGTTGGTGGGAACGCAAGTTGGTGCAGCCACTCTGGAAAACAGTATGGAGGTTCCTCAAAAAGTTGAAAATAGAGCTACCCTACGACCCAGCAATTGCACTACTGGGTATTTACCCCAAAGATACAAACGTAGTGATCCAAAGGGATACGTGCACCCTGATGTTTATAGCAACAATGTCCACGATAGCCAAACTATGGAAAGAGCCAAGATGTCCATCGACAGATGAATGGATAAAGAAGATGGGGTATATATATATACAATGGAATATTATGCAGCCATCAAAAGGAATGAAATCTTGCCATTTGCTAGGACATGGATGGAACTGGATGGTGTTATGCTGAGTGAAATAAGTCAATCAGAGAAAGACATATATCATGTCACTAATATGAGGAATTCTTAATCTCAGGAAACAAACTGAGGGTTCCTAGAGTGGTGGGGGGTGGGAGGGATGGGGTGGCTGGGTGATAGACATTGGGGAGGGTATGTGCTATGGTGAGCGCTGTGAATTGTGTAAGACTGTTGAATCACAGACCTGTACCTCTGAAACAAATAATACATTTCATGTTAAAAAAAAAAAAAAAGAAGATAGTAGGAAGGGAAAAATGAAGGGGGGGAATCGGAGGGGGAGACGAACCATGAGAGACTATGGGCTCTGAGAAACAAACTGAGGGTTCTAGAGGGGAGTGGCATGGGGTGATGGGATAGCGTGGTGATGGGTATTAAAGAAGGCACGTATTGAATGGAGCACTGGGTGTTATTCGCAAACAATGAATCATGGAACACTACGTCAAAAACTAATGATGTAATGTATGGTGATTAACATAGCATAATAAAAAAAATTAAAAAATTAAAAATAAATAAAGAAATGAAACATGGAAATCAGCTTGAGGAAGGCTGAGATCCACGTGCCTCCCAGAACACTCACTCCTTAGTTCCAAGGAGAAGGCACCGGGAAACACCATGTCCACCATCCTAACTGGTCCCAAGGCCACCAGGGATGCTGTGCTTGTAGAGCGTCACTCTACCCAGACAGGCATTGACTACACCCCAAGTATGTTACCAGCACCTTTCTAGGCAGGGCGCTGCCCACAGTGTCACTCAAGGGAGGTGACCAGCCAGGTTGCCACTCACCTGTCAACTGTGGCTTTCCTGTCTCACCACCTTCAACATGACTTTATTCCATAGTTTTCCATGACATTTAAAGAATGGTACCTCGCTTCCCTCCAATGCACAAACCTCCCCTGGTGTGTATTACCTGGCCGGCTTTACAGTTACCCACGTGATGATGCGAATGCAGAGAACACGGAGTTCCTATGTTCGTTCTTCCCTTAGGAAGGATCATCATCTTTAGTATTCACATCGATAGGAATCCATCTCTGAAATCAACATGAGGATGTCTGAGATGTAGGGGTCAGCCAGGGCCCCTCCTGAGTTCCAGGCACAGAGCACAGGGACACAGGAACTTCCATACACATTACCAGTCTGAAGGTCACTGCAACAATGTCCTTGTTGAGAGCTATTCCTCGGGGATGGGTGCTAGTCAGATGTCGTCTAAGTAATGAGCACCTTTCCAGGTAGCTAGGGCGCTCACTTCATGGAGATTGGTTCACCTGAGAGATCTTGCCAAGTCCCCCTCATACTCAAAAATGTAGTTTTCTCCCTCTCCCCACCAGAGCAGGAAGAATGAACCAACTATGTTCCCGTAACCTGAGAAAATTCCAAAATGCTGCCCTCCAATGTGCAAACCTCCCTCAGTGCTGATCCCCCCTGACTTCTCCACCTTTACCTGGAGGATTGTGGGGACCCACAGGAAACAAGCTTCTTTCTGCTTTCCATTCCTTTACTGGGAAATAGATTCATTCTTTTTTTCTAATCGTTAAGTGCTCACATCAAAGTAAGGAAAGGACCACTGAAATTAACTTGGGGATGCCGGAGCTATGCGTGGCTCACAGGACCCTACTGTATTCAAGATGGGCAGCTGAAGGACACCTGTGTCTCTATCTCCATCACTGTTTTGAAGGCTGTTCACATGCTTTTCTTGCTGAATATTACTCTACGAGAGGAGCGCCAATGACCCTTAAGAGTCTAACTGATTGGCACCTTTCTGGACAAGGCATTGTACACAGCACAATGACAAGGTAGGAGACATACCCGGACCCTCCCACCATTCCAAATATAGCTTTCCTCTCGCTCTGCTCGGCAGGACAACCGTTCCACACGCTGTTCCTTATCTCTAGGACAGTCCCGACACACCGGGCCACAGCTCACAAAACTCTCATTTCCCTTGACCTGGATGATGCTGAGCAAATCAGAGGGGGAAAGACCGTTTCTCTGTTCTCTCCCTCTAGAGATAGGAAGATAGTTGCTATCTATCTTCCTCCACCATAATCTGTAAGTGCTCAGTGTTAGGAAGAAACCCATGAAATCATGCTGAGGGAGTGTGAGATCAGACACAGGTCTTCCCGACACCTTCTCAGTTCCAGTATAAGGTAGACGGTTCAGGATGCAGGCATGTCCATCCCATCCCATTCTGCTCTCCCGGACATATGGTTATGCTGGTGCCTCACATACCCCATCCAGCATGGCTCCTGTCAGAGGACCTGCTCAAGCCCCCTGGTCACCCCGAAAGGGAGCTTTCACTCTCCCCCCACGTCAGCATTGTATTGTACCCGAGATTGTTCGATGACCCCACAAGGCCATTCACTGCCCTGCAACTTGCACAATTCCCATGGGAGTAAACCTCAAAGTCTCAACCTTTATGAACAAGATGAGAAGGACACACTGACAAGGATTCTTCCAGTTCCCAATTCCCCTCAGGATGTTTCTTCATCTGCTCTGATGGCTTGGGGTCACATGGTTCGGGGTGTACCCGAAATCATGGCGGGGAGGGTCGGAGAGCAGACCCAGGTGGCTGCTAGAGACAGGACGCCTGACATCAAGGAATACAAACCAAGTCAAACTCATCTCCACCCTGTCACTGGTCTAAAAGCCAACACAAGTGTTATTGTCCTTGACATTACAAAACCTACAGTCGCTACTAACGGGTAGTCGAAGTGAGCGGCAGCTATCTGGGCAGTGCAGACAGCCTGACTCGAGGGAGAGAACCTGCCCAGTATCCTCTGTACTTGGAAATAAGTAACTTCTGATTTCTGTGGACCACATCATGGTGACTGCTCCCAAAACATTTCCATAAACCTAGAAAATGTTGGCCACATGCCCTACAACTTGCACGTGTCCCTCATTGAGGATCCCCTCAAACACTCTGTGTGAACCTACAGGATTAGGAGGACCAACAGAGAACAAGCTTGTTCCAATGTTGTCCTCTTCTATTACGGACTATCTTCCACTTCTCTAAAGAGTGGGTGTTCACATTATTCAAAATGGACCACTGGAAACATCTTGAGGGAACCTGAGATGGGAACCAGCAGGTGACCAGTGAGTGACCTCCTGGGTTCAAGACATGCAGCTCCAGAATATCTGCACCTCCATCCCCATCACTGATCTGAAGGCGTCCACAAATGTCCGTATCGAGTTATCACACCACCACCAGAAGCCCTATTACTCCTACTCTCTGTGACCAGCACTGTTCCAGGCAGGGCGCTGCACAAAGCTGG
>NW_025411268.1:0-5022 GCF_002201575.2 Neomonachus schauinslandi | reverse complement strand
AACAGGTATTTCCAGACAGAAGGGACAACAAGTACAAAGACTCAGGGTGACAGAAGCATAGTGCATTTGGGACAATGGTATGTTCAGTGCACAGGGAGAGTTGGAAGTTGCTAAGTGTGGTTCTGGAATTAAAGGCAGACAGGTGAGTAGGGCAAGAGCATGCAAGACCATGGTGTTCACTTGAGGAGTTTGTTCTAAGGGCAATGGGGACCCCTAAATGTTTTTTAAATACATAGAGGAAAGAGCTGTATTCCATTATGTGAAAGTATTCATGGATGTTTCCATTTGGGGCTTCCTGTGAGGGTGTTCTTATGACATCTAGTACATGTCCTCTGGTGGATTGATACTTATGTGTTCTGTTGGGTCTATAGTTAGGTGTGTAAAAATACCGACTCATAGGGAATACCTGTGTCCAACTTGAATAGATACTGCCAAACAGTTTTCCAAAGTGGTTGTACCAAGAGGTACATTTTAAGCACAAGCAGCATGGTCAGATTCCTGTTTGTAGAGACCCCCTCTGGTTGGTGTGATGGAAGCAGCTGCTGAGGGCGGGTGGGATGGGCAGACTCAGGAAGAGATGGGGAGAGGTGCATGAGGGCATCCTGGATAGGGTGGAGTGGCAAACTGAGGTTGATTTCAGACATAGAATGGACAGTGTTGCTGATTGGACAAAGGGAGACAAAGTGAACTATTTCTACTTCTAACACTCAAGACACCAAATGTGTGAGTTATTTCCACACCAATGACCAATTATCCAACTACCCACACCTGTGATGTCCTATTCTGACACTAACTACCTGGAGAGTCCAGTCACAAGTATTGGGTGCCCAGGGTACCTGCACTTCTTTCCGACGTGGCTACAAAGGTGAGGGTTTCCACATTCCCCCTTTTCAGTTTGGGTACTTTCCTAGAATAACTCACAGAAATCAGGAAAATGCAACACTTACTCTTCCCAGTTTATTATGAAAGAACAACTAAGGAACAGCCAAATAAAAGAGATGAATCCTACAAGGCATGGAGGAAGGAGTGAGGAACTTCCATGCCCTCTCTGGACATGCCACCCTCCTAGCACCGCCGTGTGTTCACCAGCTGGGAAGTTCCCTGAATCCCATTATTTAAGGAGTTTTTATGGGGGTTTGATTACACAGACATGATTGATTAAATCATTCATCCTTATTGAGCATCAATCTGTAGCCCCTCTCCCCTCCCTGGAGGTTGCAATTCTCTAATTACCCCTTGGAAGTTCTGGTGAGCAGCTCCTTCCTAAAACTATATAGGAGTCCTAAGCCACCACATCTCATTAACATACAGAAGCCACTATTCTCACTCATGAGACAAGGGCCTAAGGGCTGTGTCTCAGGATCTGGGCAAAGACCAAATGTGTTATTAAAGCCCAGGTATGCAAATACTAACGTGGATTCTCTGGCTGGATCACCATGACAACAGAGATAGGGTAAGTCAACCAAAGGAAGAAGTGGGGTTATCCAGTTTGGTCAGAAGACTCTGAACACTTCTGATGACCAAGAGAAACCAGTCTCCAAGACCCAGCTCTAAGTTACCCTTATTCTGGGAAGCCTTCCAGCTGCCGTGATCCCAGGGCAGAGCCCTGGATTCCCACTCTGGGCTGCTCAGCTCCTGCCTTCCCTCTGACCCTGCCCTGACCCCAAGATCTTGAGGGCATCTAATCCAATCCTGTCTCCCCCAAGACTGGGAGTTCCTAGTCCTCAGCAGGGGCTGGGGCTCTCTGGGCAGAGAGAGAAGCTGGGAGCCTTGGTTGGAGTGTTGGAGGAAGGAGTAGAGGCTGCAGGTCCCTGGAGGCCCTCTGATGATCCTCCTGGCCTCTCCAGACCCTGAGGGCAGCCTTGCAGGTTGGTGTCCTAGGGAGGCCCTGGGGAGCAGCCTTCTGGGAAGCTGCAGCAGGGATAAAGCACACAACATGAGTTCCAGGAGCCCCAAGGTCTGGCCCCACACCTGCCGTTGTGTGCTGTTGACAGCCACAGGCAGGAGAGCTCCTTCTGCCCTCCCCTGCTGGCTGCTTCCTGGAAGAGGCTGTGCAGGCTGAGGGAGACCAGGAGGGACAGGGTAGGTGGCAATCCTTGGACAACTATAAAGAACAAGACCCAGACTGGGGATGGGGACAGGACCTGGGAGAAGGGTCATAAGACAGGCTCTTAGCCTTGGGCAGCTGCTGGGGGTCTTCTCAGGTTGCCCATTCTGGGTCATGGGTTCTCTCTCAGCCTAGTACCCTTTGCGGCTTCTAAGTCTGCCTTCTTGTTTGGGGCTCCTGCTGCCCCCCTGAAATGTTTGTACATGCTTGGAGGATCTTTTGGTTGTCAGAGCTCATGGGGAGGGAGGGGATGCTACTGGCATCTGGTGGGTGGGAGCCAGGGTTGCTGCTAAAGATTGTACAATCTGGAGTTCTTATGTTGCATTTGTTCCAGTTGGTGAACCAATATGGATTCATTATTATTAACTCAGCCCACCGGTTACATTAGGGTTCACTGCCTGTGTTGCACATTCTTTGGGTTTGACAGATGTATAGTGACTTGTACACAGCATTACGGAATCACCCAGCATACTTCAGGTGCTCTCATTTTCATGTGCCCAAATGGATCATGCTAGTGTACATCTTTTGCATCTTTCACTCAAGATCATTTTACAGGTTCATTTACGCTACTGTGTGTGCATCCAACTCTCGTCTGGAGCCCCAATAGTTTCATCCAGCCCATGTGACCTGCCCTCTTCCCACTTATGGACAAGCAGCTTTTCCCATTCCTCACCACCAGCAATGCTACAAAACATCCCCTGACATGCTGCCCTACAAATACCTGTGAGCAATGGAGATAGATGCTCGGGAGCACATGTGCTGGAGCTCTTAATTTCCACCCTCTAGTTCTCACAGGCAGGGCGCGAATATTGCTTTCTCCCCATACCTGATCAGCACTGGGCACTTTCTAATTTGGGGCATTGAACGGGTAGACACTGAATTTCCGCTGCATTTCCCTTTCTTTCTCTCCCTCCCTCCCGCTTTTTTTTTTTCTTTTAAGCATGTTTTCATTTGCCTGTGCTATGCCCTCTGTGAGTTCTCTGCTCACACCTTTGCTCATTTCTGTATTGAGCTTTCTACTTCTTGTAGATGGAACTGGTTTCTTGTTTATTCTACATCCTATTCCCTGGTCAGTTGTGGACAATGAAAATGATCTTTCCCCACCTTTCCATCTCCCCTTAACTGGATCCAGGACATCATTTGTTGAACAAATACTCTTCCTGTTGATGTTTTTATTCTTTCAAAATCACCTAATGTTTGTGCTTGTGAAGTTTGTTTAAGAAGTCCTTCTCCACTCCTAGATCAACAAAATTCTTCTCCTACGCCTTCTCCTATTAACTTCCCAGTGTCCTATTTCGTATTTATGTCTTGAATCCTGGAATTGGCCTTTGCATGTGGTCTTAAGCAGATATTCAGATTGAGTTTCCTTCATAAAAGGACCAGTTTTCCCACCACAAACTCCTGAACAATCCACCATTTCCCTTTGATTTGTGCTCCCACTTTTATCACATGTTGAGCTGTGAATCATGGGGGGATAGTTTCTGAAGTTCCAATCAATTTGATCAGTGTCTGTGTCTGTTCCAGATTCACACTTAAAAAAGACTATGATGTGTAATATGTCTATGATGAGTCTCCATCCCTGCCAGAGCATTTCTTTCCTATTGACTCCATTTTTAGAAGATTAGTATAGTTTTGCACTGACCTCATTTTTCAGAAGGAATTTGAGGAAACTTTTATGAGATGTACAGCTGATTCACTGGAAGTGTAAATGCAGTTGCCCTGATGTTATAATTTGAGGAAAAAGTGTCATCATTACCATATTCGCTGACCTCAACTGAGAGTGTAGACTGTTCTCCTTGTATTCAAATTGCCTTCTACATTTTTATTAATGGTAAAAATTTCTGATTTGCAGGTATTGCATGTTTTTGATTGATTCCTAGATATTTTCTAACAGAGGGTTCCAAAGTGTGCTATGAGGACCCTAGGGTCCCAGAGACCCTTTTTGGGGGACCATCAGGTCTTCACTTTTCCAATGAAGGTGAGGATGTATTTTTGTCATATGCTTCAACTAAAACCACATATTGCCACAGGCTGAATGAAGAAGCAGATACAAGCATCATCTTGTCTCCCACCCAGCCAGCATGGGACAAATATGCTAGAATGTAAAAAAAAAAAAAGATGACACTCTTGTCACTAAATATTCATTTTGTAAAAGTAGTTACTTTCCTAAAAATATGCTGCTTACAAAGACACTGAATAGGTTGACTCTTCTGAATGTATCCAAAACTGAATATTTTCAGAGAACCTCAGTGTTCCTTTCTAATATGATGAACATGGGGAGTGATAATGCACCAAACAATAGCCCATTAGAGGCTCAAGTTTTCTTGTGTGTAAAAAAATCGCGAGACCAAAATATTAGAGAGCTGTTTCTTTACACTGTGTGTCAGTCTTGGGAATGGTATCTTACTTTTTACTTCAAATTCATAATTTGAATGATTACTACTGGTGTAATTCTATGAGAAATACTGGTTTTTTGAAGTGGATCTTCTGCATCTCTGTGCTCTCTCTTGCCGTGGTATGTTCTGACTTCATTCTTTGCTTTTTCTGGGTGCGCGAGCCAGTCTCTTCCTGTCAAATCCTCATACCTTCTTTCTTTTTCTTTCCTCAGAGCACCACTCAGGGCTTTCAGTTCCATGCTAAAGAATAGCAGAAACAGTGAGTATCCTTGTCATTTTCCAAATCCTAACATACTGCATTTAAAGTTCCTCCATTTTGTAGATTTTTTAGGGTATATTGTTACATAGATTCATGATCTTTATTCTGGTCGCCTTCATTCCTTGTGATCTGAGCAGATGCAGCATCTGTGGCTGGTCAGAACTATAGCATGGTGTCCGAATTCATCCTCGTGGGC
This sequence comes from Neomonachus schauinslandi, assembly GCF_002201575.2. Taxonomy (NCBI): domain Eukaryota; kingdom Metazoa; phylum Chordata; class Mammalia; order Carnivora; family Phocidae; genus Neomonachus; species Neomonachus schauinslandi. The sequence continues at coordinate 64 of NW_025411268.1, read as the reverse complement.
TTCTCCAACTTCCCGCCGCATCTCCTGCCTGCCTTCTTCCTGCTGTACCTGCTGATGTACCTGT
>NW_025411267.1:0-5026 GCF_002201575.2 Neomonachus schauinslandi | reverse complement strand
TATCCATAAATTTAACCATCCAGGAAGGAAAAGATGAACTCTGGGCTGTCAGCTTTCCTGTTTTGAAATCTTGGTAATCCATCATCTTGTAATTCACAATTAGATACTATTTTGACCGGGTTCTTCTGTATAACACAGGTGCTGATCCTCTTCTTGGCACAGATCCTACATTCTCAGAAAATACAGTTGTCTGTATCCACCTTCTTTTACTTTAAATAGAAAGATATGTTTTTAATAGCTCAATAAATAATTAATGGAATAAATATTTCATTACATTATTTCAAGAATACAGCTGTAAAATATCAGGTAGTATTTAACTGAGTTATCAGAGACAAATAGTAGATTAGCAATTTGAATGCCATAAATTTTCAAAGCCAGTTTGTATGATATGGGAAAGCATTGTGATACAACATAAAGATGAGATGGTCTTACTTACCTCCCCACATAAACAAGCTTGGAGTAAGATAAAGGAGAAATTATATTTAATTAATTATTTTTTTTACGATTTTATTTATTTATTTGACAGAGAGAGACACAGCGAGAGAGGGAACACAAGCAGGGGGAGTGGGAGAGGAAGAAGCAGGCTTCCTGTGGAGCAGGGAGCCTGATGTGGGCTCCATCCCAGGACCCTGGGATCATGACCTGAGCCAAAGGCAGATGCTTAATGACTGAGCCACCCAGGCGCCACCTATATTTAATTTAAATAGTGCCAATGGACAGTACATTTGGTTTGCTACTGAAAAGATTAAAAATGATTCCATAATGTTCTCTTTATTTCCTCACTGATGAAAGGAGAATGAAGATTGAGTATTAGATTGATGAAAAAATACTCAAAGCTGGCTATTTCTTTTAGAATTTCAGTTAATGGAGATGAGGTAAAAGGTCCAATTTTGGTTATTAAACTATTCCTAGTTTTTCAGCTGTTATACTTGCAATCATATTGTCTTTCTGCTTGCCGGTCTTTCTTCTCCCCTAACTTGAGAGGAAAATCTATAGAGGCATTCCTGCCTGGTTGTAATAATTTGTAATTGAAGCATATCTTAGAGAAATGTCTTGAGAGAAAGGAAGATGGTAGCAGAGTAAGAGGAGCCTAAGTTCACCTAATACCTGAAGACTGACAGAACAAACTCCACAACTAAAGAGAGGGAAGAGGACACATCGAAGAAGGTAGAAGTACAGAGATGTGGTTTAGGAGAGAAACAGATCGTGGCTGTTATAGAGGGGAGGGATTCATGGTCATAGAGAAGGGCAGGAGAGGAGTACATGGAAATGCACAAAGAGAACGTTTCTTCATACCCACTGGCTTGGAAGATGAGAGGGGCTGAATTTCATGAGTTCTTACAACGAGGGGGGCTTAAAGCCTGGAGTTCTAAAGGTCATCAGGCTTAGCTGGGATAGAGCCTGTAGGGCACTGTGCTGCTCTTGGAGAGAAGGCAGGTAAACAACCTGGGAGCATACAGCACGGAAGCAGTGATCTGAACAGTGCCTGGGGCATACAGTGGGGAGATTACTCACTCTTCTCAGAGCATGTCCCTGAGAGGCAGTGTTCACGGAGATTCTTCTCTAGGAACAAAGGAACCAGCTGGTGCCATTTCCCTCCACTGCCCCTCAGCACCAACACAGAGCCTCCTGTGGGAAGTGGTGCAGCTCTGACACTGGCTGCCTAATTTGCTTACACCAAACCGTCCCCTTGCACTCCAGTGGAACTGCCCTGATCAATCATTCTTGCCTCAGTTCCAGCACAGCAGGCCTTCCCCCCCGCCCCCAGAAGACCCCTGCCCACACCACGTCTCCTGCACAGATTCAGGAGGACCTCAGTTCCAGTGGAGGTGGTGACAGGTCTCATTTCACAAGCACACCAGAGCACACCAAATTTAAAAGTTGCTACATTCCATCCAGGTACCAAACACTGCCCACAGCAGGTGGGGAGAACCTCTGCAGATGACTGGCCTAAAGGATAGAGCAGCCAGAACACAACAGCAGAGTGCATGCAGCACACACTGCGGACACTGCCCTAAGTGCCAGACCCTGGGCACTACATGACGTCTTTTTCATAAGTCCATTACTTTCAGGAGCAGGTGACATAACTGGCTTTTCTAACACAGAGAAGCTGGTAGAGACGTAGACAAAATGAGAAAACAGGAATTTATCTGAAATGAAAGAACAGGATAAGGCCATGGGACCAGAGATTTAACGGAGGCAGATATAAATATCATGCCTGATGGAGGATTTAAAGCAGTGATCATAAGGATACTCACTGGACTTGAGAAAAGAATGGAAGACATCAGTGAGACCCTTACAACAGAGATAAAAGAATTAAAAAAAAGAATCAGAGATGAAGAGTGCAATAAATGAGATTAGAAACATACCTGATGCAATGAACAGCAGGCTGGAAGAAGCAGAAGAACAAATTAATCACCTAGAAGGGAAAGTAATGGAAAGCACTAAAGCTGAAGAAGGGAGAGAAAGAAGAATTATGCAAAATGAGACAAGACCTCGGGAACTCAGTGTAGGAGTCCCAGTAGAAGAGAGAGAAAAGGGGTAAGAAAATTTATTTCAAGAATAATAACAGAAAACTTCCCTAATCTGGGGAAAGCAACAGACACCAAGATCTAGGAGGCACAGAAAACTCCCATCAAAATCAACAAAAGCAGGCCAACACCAAGATACATTATAATTAAATTTGCAAAGTATACTGATAAAGAAAACATCTTAAAAGCAGGAAAACAAGTCAGTAACTTCCAGGGGAAACCCCTTAAGGCTATCAGGAATATTTTCAACAGAAACTTTGCAAGCCAGAAGGGAGTGGCATGATATATTCAACATGGTGAATGGGAAAAATCTGTAACCAAGAATACTCTATCCAGCAAGCCTATTACTCCGAATAGAAGGAGAGAGAGAGTTTCCCAGACAAAAATTAAAGGAGTTTGTGACCACTACACTAGCCCTGCAAGAAACATTAAAGGGGGCTCTTTGAGTGGAAAAGAGAGACCAGAAGTGACAGTATAAAGGCAAGAAACACAAAAGTAACAAAAATGAACATTTATGTAAAAAATAATTTAAGGAACTCAGAAACAAAGGATATAAAATATACCTTATCTGAAGCATGGGGAGAAGAAGAGAAAAGAATTGGTTCAAACTTAAATGACCAGCAACTTAATATAGACTGCTATATGCAGAAGAGGTTATATACAAATTATATATCAAAAACCACCAATAGGGGTGCCTGGGTGGCTTAGTTGGTTAAGCATCTGACTCTTGATTTCAGCTCAAGTCATGATCTCAGGGTTGTGAGATTGAGCCCTGCATTGGGCTCCGTGCTGGGCATGGCATCTGCTTAAGATTCACTTTCCCTCTCCCTGCCCTGCTCGTGTTTTCTCTAAAAAGAAAAAAGAAAACAAAACCAAAACCAAAACCACTAATAAACATGCAAAGAGAAAGAATCCAAATATATCACTAAAGAACATCAGCAAAGCATCATAGACACAAAAAAGGATCGGAGAAAAATCTCCAGAAACAACCACAAAACAAGTAGTAAAATGACGAATACATATCTATCAATAATTACTTCGGATATAAATGGGCTAAATGCTCCAATCAAAAGACATAGGATGTATATGCTGTCTACAAGAGACTCATTTTTGACATAAGGATACCTGCAGATTGAAAGTGAGGGGATGGAGAAACATGTATCATGCAAATGGACATCAAAAGAAAGCCAGAATAGCAATAACTTATATTGGACAAAATAGAGTTTAAAACAAAGACTGTAACAAGAGACAAGGGCACTATATTGTAAGAAAGAGGACAATCTGACAGGAAGAAGATCAATTGTAAATATTTATGCACCCAACATGGGATCACCCAAATACATAAAACAATTAATGACAAACATAAAAGAACTAATTGATAATAATACAATAATACTATGGTACTTTATTTTTAATATATATATAGGTTTTTTTAATGGAATAAGTTGCTTTTATTCCTAATAGTAAAAGTATCCATGAACACAATGTACAGTTTGGATATTTTAGGAAGGAATAGAAATAATCAATAGTTGGGAACTTTAACACCCTACTTACATCAATGGACAGATCAACTAACAGAAAGTCAACAAGGAAACAATGTCTTTATATGACACACTGGATTAGATGGACTAAAGAGATATATTCAAAATATTCCACCCTTAAACAGCAGAATACACATTCTGAAACATTCTCTAGAATATATTACATATTAGGCCACAAAACAGGCCTTAATAGATACAAAAAAGATTGAAGTCATACCATGCACCTTTTCTGACCACAATAATATAAAACTAGAAGTCAGCCACAAGAAACAATCTGAAAGACCACAAATACATGTTGGTTAAGTAACATTCTACTAAACAATGAATGGACCAACCAGGAAATAAAAGAAGAAATTTAAAAATACATGGAAACAAATGAAAATGAAACACATTCACCAAAACTTTTGAGATACAGCAAAAGTGGTCCTAAGAGGGAAGTATATAGCAATACAGGCCTAGCTCGAGAAGCAAGAAAAATCTCAAACTACCTTACACCTAAAGAAGCTAGAAAAAGAATAATAAATGAAGCGTAGAGTCAGCAGAAGGAAGGAAATAGTAAAAATTAGAGCAGAAATAGGGGCACCAGGGTGGCTCAGTTGGTTAAGCAGCTAACTCTTGATTTCCGCTCAGGTCATGATCTCAAGGTCCTGGGATTGAGCACTGCTTCAGGCTCCATGCTCAGCGGGGAGTCTACTTGAGGATTCCCTCACTCCCTCTCCATTTGCCCCTTTCCCCACTCTCTCTCTCTCTCAAATAAACAAATCCTTTAAAAAAATACAGCAGAAATAAATAATATAGAAACTTAAAAAAGATAAAACTAGAAGAGATCAATGAAACCAGTTGCTGGTTCTTTGGAAAACTTAATAAAACTGACAAGGCTCTAGCCAGAGTTACAGAAAGAAAAGAGAAAGGACCCAAATAAATAAAATCACAAATGAGAGAGGAGAAATAACA
>NW_025411266.1:0-5029 GCF_002201575.2 Neomonachus schauinslandi | reverse complement strand
ATTACCTTGATCCCAAAACCAGACAAAGACCCCATCAAAAAGGAGAACTACAGACCAATATCCCTGATGAACATGGATGCAAAAATTCTCACCAAAATACTAGTCAGTAGGATCCAACAGTACATTAAAAGGATTATTCCCCACGACCAAGTGGGATTTGTCCCTGGGCTGCAAGGGTGGTTCAACATCCGCAAATCAATCAATGTGATACAATACATTAATAAAAGAAAGAACAAGAACCTTATGATCCTCTCAATAGATGCAGAAAAGAAAAGAAAGGATCCTTTCTTGATCAAAACTCTTCAGAGTACAGGGATAGAAGGTACATATCTCAATATCATAAAAGCCATCTATGAAAAACCTACAGCGAATATCATTCTCAATGGGAAAAAACTGAGAGCTTTCCCCCTAAGGTCAGGAACACAGCAGGGATGTCCACTATCACCACTGCTATTCAACATAGTACTAGAAGTCCTAGCCACAGCAATCAGACAACAAAAAGAAATCAAAGGCATCCAAATCGGCAAAGAAGAAGTCAAACTCTCACTCTTTGCAGATGATACGATACTTTATGTGGAAAACCCAAAAGACTCCACCCCAAAACTGCTAGAATTCATACAGGAGTTCAGGAAAGTGGCAGGATATAAAATCAATGCACAGAAATCAGTGGCATTCCTATACACCAACAACAAGACAGAAGAAAGAGAAATTAAGGAGTCAATCCCATTTACAGTTGCACCCAAAACCATAAGATACCTAGGAATAAATCTAACGAAAGAGGGAAAGAATCTGTACTCAGAAAACTATAAAATACTCATGAAAGAAATTGAGGAAGACACAAAAAAAGGGAAAAACGTTCCATGCTCATGGATTGGAAGAACAAATATTGTGAAGATGTCAATGCTACCTAGAGCAATCTACACATTTAATGCAATCTCTATCAAAATACCCTCAACTTTTTTCAAAGAAATGAAACAAATAATCCTAAAATTTGTATGGAACCAGAAAGACCCCAAATAGCCAGAGGCATGTTGAAAAAGAAAAGCAAAGCCGGTGGCATCACAATTCCAGACTTCAAGCTCTATTACAAAGCTGTCATCATCAAGACAGTATGGTACTGGCACAAAAACAGACACATAGATCAATGGAACAGAATAGAGAGCCCAGAAATGGACCCTCAACTCTATGGTCAACTAATCTTCAACAAAGCAGGGAAGAATGTCCAATGGAAAAAAGGCAGTCTCTTCAATAAATAATGTTGGGAAAATTGAACAGCCACATGCAGAAGAATGAAACTGGACCATTTCCTTACACCACACACAAAAATAGACTCCAAATGGATGAAAGACCTCAATGTGAGACAGGAGTCCATCAAAATCCTAGAGGAGAACACAGGCAGCAACCTCTTCGACCTCAGCCGCAGCAACTTCTTCCTAGACACATCGCGAAAGGCAGGGGAAGCAAGGGCAAAAATGAACTATTGGGACTTCATCAAGATAAAAAGCTTTTCACAGCAAAGGAAACAGTCAACAAAACCAAAAGACAACTGAGAAAATGGGAAAAGATATTTGCAAATGACATATCAGATAAAGGGCTAGTATCCAAAATCTATAAAGAACTTATCAAACTCAATACCAAAGCACAAAGAATCCAATCAAGAAATGGGCAGAAGACATGAACAGACATTTGTCCAAAGAAGACATCCAAATGGCCAACAGACACATGAAAAAGTGCTCAACATCGCTCAGCGTCAGGGAAATCCAAATCAAAACCTCAATGAGATAGCACCTCACACGAGTCAGAATGGCTAAAAATAACAAGTCAGGAAACAACAGATGTTGGTGAGGAGGCAGAGAAAGGGGAACCCTCCTACACTGTTGGTGGGAATGCAAGCTGGTGCAACCACTCTGGAAAACAGTATGGAGATTTCTCAAAAAGTTGAAAATAGAGCTACCATATGACCCAGCAATTGCACTACTGGTTATTTACCCCAAAGATACAAATATAGTGATCTGAAGGGGTACATGCACCCCAATGTTTATAGCAGCAATGTCCACAATAGCAAACTATGGAAAGAGCCAAGATGTCCATCAACAGATGAATGGATAAAGAAGATGTGGTATATATATACAATGGAATATTATGCAGCCATCAAGAGAAATGAAATCTTGCCGTTTGCAATGACGTGGATGGAACTAGAGGGTATTATGCTAAGCGAAATAAGTCAATCAGAGAGAGACACGTATCATATGATCTCAGTGATATGAGGAATTCTTTTTTTAAAAATATATATATATTTTTATTCTTATGTTAATCCCCTACATTACATCATTAGTTTTAGATGTAGTGTTCCATGACTCGTTGTTTGTGCATAACACCCAGTGCTCCATGCAGAATGTGCCCTCCTCAATACCCACCACCAGGCTAACACATCCTCCCACCCTGCTCCCCTCTAGAACCCTCAGTTTGTTTTTCAGAGTACATCATCTCTCATGGTTCGTCTACCCCTCCGATTTCACCCGCTTCATTCTTCCCCCCCTGCTACCTTCTTCTTCTTCTTCTTTTTTTTTTAACATATATTGCATTATTTGTTTCAGAGGTACAGATCTGAGATTCAACAGTCTTGCACAATTCACAGCGCTTACCAGAGCACATACCCTCCCCAGCGTCTATCACCCAGTCACCCCATCCCTCCCACCCCACCCCCGACCCCAGCAACCCTCAGTTTTTTTCCTGTGATTAAGAATTCCTCATATCAGTGAGATCATATGATACATGTCTTTCTCTGTTTGACTTATTTCGCTGAACATAATACCCTCCAGTTCCATCCACGTCATTGCAAATGGCAAGATCTCATTCCTTTTGATGGCTGCATAATATTCCGTTGTATATATATACCACATCTTCTTTATCCATTCATCTGTTGATGGACATCTAGGCTCTTTCCACAATTTGGCTATTGTGGACATTGCTGCTATAAACATCGGGGTGCACGTACCCTTTCGGATCCCTACTTTTGTATCTTTGGGGTAAATACCCAGTAGTGCAATTGCTGGATCATATGGTAGCTCTATTTTCAACTTTTTGAGGAACCTCCATACTGTTTTCCAGAGTGGTTGCACCAGCTTGCATTCCCACCAACAGTGTAGGAGGGTTCCCCTTTCTCTGCCCCCCGCCAACATCTGTCTTTTCCTGACTTGTTAATTTTAGCCATTCTGACTGCTGTAAGGTGGTATCTCATTGAGGTTTTGATTTGGATTTCCCTGATGCCGAGTGATATTGAGCACTTTTTCATGTGTCTGTTGGCCATTTGGATGTCTTCTTTGGAGAAATGTCTGTTCATGTCTTCTGCCCATTTCTTGATTGGATTCTTTGTTCTTTGGGTGTTGAGTTTGATGAGTTCTTTATAGATTTTGGATACTAGCCCTTTATCTGATATGTCATTTGCAAATATCTTCTCCCATTCTGTCGGTTGTCTTTTGGTTTTGTTGACTGTTTCCTTTGCTTTGCAAAAGCTTTTTATCTTGATGAAGTCCCAATAGTTCATTTTTGCTCTTGCTTCCTTTGCCTTTGGCCATGTTTCTAGGAAGAAGTTGCTGCGGCCGAGGTCAAAGAGGTTGCTGCCTGTGTTCTCCTTTAGGATTTTGATGGACTCCTGTCTCACATTGAGGTCTTTCATCCATTTGGAATCTATTTTTGTGTGTGGTGTAAGGAAATGGTCCAGTTTCATTCTTTTGCATGTGGCTATCCAATTTTCCCAACACCATTTGTTGAAGAGACTGCCTTTGTTCCATTGGACATTCTTTCCTGCTTTGTCAAAGATGAGTTGACCATAGAGTTGAGGGTCCATTTCTGGGCTCTCTATTCTGTTCCATTGATCTATGTGTCTGTTTTTGTGCCAGTACAATGCTGTCTTGATGATGACAGCTTTGTAATAGAGCTGGAAGTCCGGAATTGTGATGCCGCCAGCTTTGCTTTTCTTTTTCAACATTCCTCTGGCTATGCAGTGTCTTTTCTGGTTCCATACAAATTTTAGGATTATTTGTTCCGTTTCTTTGAAAAAAGTGGATGGTATTTTGATAGGGATTGCATTGAATGTGTAGATTGCTCTAGGTAGCATTGACATCTTCACAATATTTGTTCTTCCAATCCATGAGCATGGAACGTTTTTCCATTTCTTTGTGTCTTCCTCAATTTCTTTCATGAGTATTTTATAGTTTTCTGAGTACAGATTCTTTCCTTCTTTGGTTAGATTTATTCCTAGGTATCTTATGGTTTTGGGTGCAATTGTAAATGGGATTGACTCCTTAATTTCTCTTTCTTCTGTCTTGTTGTTGGTGTATAGGAATGCCACTGATTTCTGTGCATTGATTTTATATCCTGCCACTTTATTGAATTCCTGTACAAGTTCTAGCAGTTTTGGGGTGGAGTCTTTTGGGTTTTCCACATAAAGTATCATATCATCTGCAAAGAGTGAGAGTTTGACTTCTTCCTTGCCAATTTGGATGCCTTTGATTTCTTTTTGTTGTCTGATTGCTGTGGCTAGGACTTCCAATACTATGTTGAATAGCAGTGGGGATAGTGGACATCCCTGCCGCGTTCCTGACCTTAGGGGGAAAGCTCTCAGTTTTTCCCCATTGAGAATGATATTCGCTGTAGGTTTTTCATAGATGTCTTTTATGATATTGAGGTATGTACCCTCTATGCCTATACTCTGAAGAGTTTTGATCAAGAAAGTATGCTGTACTTTGTCAAATGCTTTTTCTGCATCTATTGAGTGGATCATATGATTCTTGTTCTTTCTTTTGTTAATGTATTGTATCACATTGATTGATTTGCGGATGTTGAACCAACCTTGCAGCCCAGGGATAAATCCCATTTGGTTGTGGTGAATAATCCTTTTAATGTACTGTTGGATCCTATTGGCTAGTATTTTGGTGATAATTTTTGCATCCATGTTCATCAGGGATATTGGTCTGTAATTCTCCTTTTTGATGGGGTCTTTGTCTGGTTTTGGGATCAAGGTAAT
>NW_025411265.1:0-5029 GCF_002201575.2 Neomonachus schauinslandi | reverse complement strand
AATCTAACCAAAGAGGCAAAGGATCTGTACTCAGAAAACTATAAAATACTCATGAAAGAAATTGAGGAAGACACAAAGAAATGGAAAAACGTTCCATGCTCATGGATTGGAAGAACAAATATTGTGAAGATGTCAATGCTACCTAGAGCAATCTACACATTCAATGCAATCCCCATCAAAATACCATCCACTTTTTTCAAAGAAATGGAACAAATAATCCTAAAATTTGTATGGAACCAGAAAAGACCCCGCATAGCCAGAGGAATGTTGAAAAAGAAAAGCAAAGCTGGCGGCATCACAATTCCGGACTTCCAGCTCTATTACAAAGCTGTCATCATCAAGACAGTATGGTACTGGCACAAAAACAGACACATAGATCAATGGAACAGAATAGAGAGCCCAGAAATGGACCCTCAACTCTATGGTCAACTAATCTTTGACAAAGCAGGAAAGAATGTCCAATGGAAAAAAGACAGTCTCTTCAACAAATGGTGTTGGGAAAACTGGATAGCCACATGCAGAAGAATGAAACTGGACCATTTCCTTACACCACACACAAAAATAGACTCCAAATGGTTGAAAGACCTCAATGTGAGACAGGAGTCCATCAAAATCCTAGAGGAGAACACAGGCAGCAACCTCTTTGACCTCAGCCGAAGCAACTTCTTCCTAGAAACATCGCCAAAGGCAAGGGAGGCAAGGGCAAAAATGAACTATTGGGACTTCATCAAGATAAAAAGCTTTTGCAAAGCAAAGGAAACAGTCAACAAAACCAAAAGACAACCAACAGAATGGGAGAAGATATTTGCAAATGACATATCAGATAAAGGGCTAGTATCCAAAATCTATAAAGAACTCATCAAACTCAACACCCAAAGAACAAAGAATCCAATCAAGAAATGGGCAGAAGACATGAACAGACATTTTTCCAAAGAAGACATCCAAATGGCCAACAGACACATGAAAAAGTGCTCAATATCGCTCGGCATCAGGGAAATCCAAATCAAAACCTCAATGAGATACCACCTCACACCAGTCAGAATGGCTAAAATTAACAAGTCAGGAAATAACAGATGTTGGCAGGGATGCGGAGAAAGGGGAACCCTCCTACACTGTTGGTGGGAATGCAAGCTGGTGCAGCCACTCTGGAAAACTGTATGGAGGTTCCTCAAAAAGTTGAAAATAGAGCTACCATATGATCCAGCAATTGCACTACTGGGTATTTACCCCAAAGATACAAAAGTAGGGATCCGAAGGGGTACGTGCACCCCGATGTTTATAGCAGCAATGTCCACAATAGCCAAACTGTGGAAAGAGCCAAGATGTCCATCAACAGATGAATGGATAAAGAAGATGTGGTATATATATACAATGGAATATTATGCAGCCATCAAAAGGAATGAGATCTTGCCATTTGCAACGACGTGGATGGAACTGGAGGGTATTATGTTGAGTGAAATAAGTCAAACAGAGAAAGACATGTATCATATGATCTCACTGATATGAGGAATTCTTAATCTCAGGAAACAAACTGAGGGTTGCTGGAGTGGGGGGTGGGGTGGGAAGGATGGGGTGACTGGGTGATAGACACTGGGGAGGGTATGTGTTCTGGTAAGCGCTGTGAATTGTGCAAGACTGTTGAATCTCAGATCTGTACCTCTGAAACAAATAATGCAATATATGTTAAGAAAAAAAAAAAAAGAAGAAGAAGAAGGTAGCGGGAGGGGAAGAATGAAGCGGGGGAAATCGGAGGGGTAGACGAACCATGAGAGACGATGGACTCTGAAAAACAAACAGGGTTCTAGAGGGGAGGGGGGTGGGAGGATGGGTTAGCCTGGTGGTGGGTATTGAGGAGGGCACATTCTGCATGGAGCACTGGGTGTTATGCACAAACAATGAATCATGGAACACTTCATCTAAAACTAATGATGTAATGTATGGGGATTAACATAAGAATAAAAAAAAAAAAAAAGACTGTGACCCTAGAGAGAAGGGAAACAAATGAAGCGAGCTTACAATTATATCAGCTTATGGCCTGAAGGCAGTTTCTAGGCTAGAATGCAGGGAGGAGGAACCCAAAAAAGCTGAGTAGTCTAGCTGAGTAGAGATAAAGATCAGAGTTTGGAGAAGCAGGGGCAGCTAGGATTGGCTGGATAGATGACTGTAGAAGAGGCAGAGCTACATGGAGCAAGAGCTTAGAGGACAGAGAAGTCCTCTGAAGTCTTTCACTAAATAGTGACCTGAGTGTATATGAGTGGAAACTCCACAACACCAGGGAAGGAACCACTGAAAAGCAATAGACAGTAATTTCTCGAGTTCTTATGGGGCTTGGAAAAGTTTACAATCCTACCAATTATGAGAGACCTCAATACAGGAGACACTGGATAAAGTTCTTAGAAGGGCTGCACCTCAGTAGTGAGGCTAAGTTAGCCCTAGAGTAAAGGCTGCTCTGCATCTACCCTAATAAACCTGAAAAACAAGACTCTAAAGGATCAGCTTGATCTGCAAATAACTCAACTGCAAGCCAGAACACAGACCAGGACTCTTTGAAGGAATACAACAAAATCCAGCATTCACTAACATAAAATTCTTGCTGTTTAACGTTTTAAATTTGTTATTTGTATCAATTAAACTTTCTTGAAATTATACAGTTTTGAGTTACAAGTCAATAAGACTAATTTCCCATGCTAGAATCTGATCAGCACATAAGAAATTGGGACAGATTAGGTACCAAAATACTCAGCGCAATACTTGTATATTTTTAGTATCATACATCCTGGGAACTATGAACAGCATTCTAAAGCAGTGCTTCTCGACCACTTTTTTCATTATTGTCCCCCTAAGGACGCTTTTTAAAATATTTTTTTCATAATTTCTCCAACTCCACGAAATTTTATTTTATTTATTTATTTTTTAAAGATTTATTTATTTATTTGAGAGAGCGAGAATGAGAGAGAGTACATGAGAGGGGGGAGGGTCAGAGGGAGAAGCAGGCTCCTTGCTGAGCAGGGAGCCCGATGCAGGACTCGATCCCGGGACTCCAGGATCATGACCTGAGCCGAAGGCAGTCGCCTAACCAACTGAGCCACCCAGGCGCCCTCCACGAAATTTTAATATCGCAATTATACTGATAAGTTTTTGTACACTGGCATATGCATATGTATATCTATGCTTTAAGCATTAAAAGAGTAAGATTTTTCTGCCCCCTTGAAGGCAATAATCACCCCAACTGAGAATGCGTACTTCAGACCTTATGCAGTTCATTCTGTTAGTCACTTCAAACATTGAAAGTAGGGTCTTTGTGGCTACTTGCCTGCATTTCTATCTCTTAGCAACGATAAGTTAGAAATTTAAATTTTAAGAAAGCAGTTCTGTTAGCATCCAAAAGCATGAAATATTCAGGGGTAAATCTGAAAAATGATGTTAAAAACTTGGACACTGAAAACTATAAAACGTTGCTAAGAGAAATTAAAGAAATAATTTAAATAGAGAGTTACACCATGTTCACCCATAAGACAACTTCAATGTCATTATAATATTTGTTCTCCTCAAATGAATATATACTTCAATACAATTTCAATCAAAAATCCAACAAATTTTTTTGGTAGAAATTAGTAATCTGTTTCTCAATATATATGTATATAAATTATATGTGTACATATATATGTATATATAAGTTAGTGTATATATACATATATATACATTAGTGTATATATGCATATATACATTAGTGTATAAATACATATATTAGTATATATGTTACATGTATAGTATATATTACTATATATGTATATATAAATTAGTAATCTGTTTCTAAAATATATATGAAAAATAAAACCTAGAATAGACAATTTTGAGAAAGAACATTGCCTAATTTTAAAACTAAAAGACTACTACAGGGGCACCTGGGTGGCTCAGTTGGTTAAGCTTCTGACTTCAGCTCAGGTCATGATCCCAGGGTCCTGGAATTGAGCCCCGCATCAGGCTCCCTGCTCAGTGGGGAGCCTGCTTCTCCCTCTCTCTTGCTGCTCCCCCTGCTTGTGTGCTCTCTCTCTCTGTGTCAAATAAATAAATAAAATCTTTAAAAAAGAAAGACTACTACAAAGCTACAATAATCAAGACAGTATGGCAATTGTGTAAGGATAAATGTGGATCAATGGAACAGAATAGAGTCCAAAAATAGACTATGCACATTTCAATATGTCAGTGTTTCAATAGGCATTTCAATAGGGAAAGGACAGTCTTTTCAACAAATGGTGCTGGAATAACCGGATATCCATATGAAAAAATATGGACCTTAACACTTACCTTACCATGTAAAAAAGTAACTCAAAGTGGATCATATACCTAAATGTGAAAGCTAAAATTATAAAATTTCCAGAAGAAAATATTTGCAATCTTGAGTTAAACAGTGAATCCTTAGATATTACCAAAAAAAAAGGGCACAAAAATAAAAGAAAAAAATGGACTTCATCAAAGTTAAAAACTTTGAATGTTTGAAAGACAGTTAAGAAAATAAAAGGACTGCAAGAACATATACATCATAAAGTACTAGTATTCAGAATATAGGAAGAATTCTTGCAACTCAATAATAAGACAACATAATGAAAAAGTAGGAAAAGCATTTGAACAGTCACTTCACCAAACAAAATATACCATGACAGAAACACAAGAAAGATGCGCAACAGTAGACCATTAGTCATTAGAGAAATTCAAATTAAAACCACAGAGATACTAAAGGATTATTCACCACGACCAAGTGAGATTTATCCCTGGGCTGCAAGGTTGGTTCAATATCCGCAAATCAATCAATGTGATACAATACATTAACAAAAGAAAGAACAAGAACCATATGATCCTCTCAATAGATGCAGAAAAAGCATTTGACAAAGTACAGCATCCTTTCTTGATCAAAACTCTTCAGAGTATAGGGATAGAGGGTACATACCTCAATATCATAAAAGCCATCTATGAAAAACCTGCAGCGAATATCATTCTCAATGGGGAAAAACTGAGAGCTTTCCCCCTA
>NW_025411264.1:0-5029 GCF_002201575.2 Neomonachus schauinslandi | reverse complement strand
AGATTTCTTTGAGTAGTATGGGCATTTTAACAATATCAATTCTACCAATCTATGAACATGAAATTTCTTTCCATTCATTTCTCATTTATCTACTTACATCAATATCTTATAGTTTCCAATGTACAAGTCTTTTACCTCCTTGCTTAAATTTATTCCTTGAAAAATTATTTCTTGATATTTTATTCATTTTGATATGATTACAAATGGGATTTTCTTGATTTCTCTTTCTAAAAGCTCATTATTATTGTATAAAAACAGAATAAAGGTCGCCTGGGTGGCTCAGTGGATTAAGGGTTTGCCTTCAGCTCAGGTCTTGATCCTGGAGTCTTGGGATTGAGTCCCACATCAGGTTCCCTGCTCAGCAGGGAGTCTACTTCTCTGCCCCTCCCCTGGCTTGGGCTCGATCTCTTGCTCATTCAATTGCTCTCAAATAAATAAATCTTTGAAAAAAGCAGAATAGATTTTTATATATTAATTTTTTACCTTGTAACATTACTGAACTTATTTATTAGTTCTAACAGTGTCTGGTAGCCATTCACAGTTTCTATATATATACTATCATAGCATCTGCAAATGATAGCACTGCTTCCTCCTTGCTGATTTGCCAATGCCTTTTATATTACCTTTTTTTAAAAAAAAATCTAATTGCTTCAGCTAGGGCTTCTAATGCTATGTTGACTAACAGTGGGGATTGCGGGTATTCTTGTCTTGTTCCTAATATGAGAGTAAAAACTCTCAGCTCTTCACCATTTTATTTTAGCAGTTGGTTTGTCATAAATGGCCTCTATTATGTTGATGTACTTCTCCTCTATACACACTTTGTTGAGAATTATAATAAATAGATGTCAAATTTTTTTCAGATTTTTTTCTAAGTTTATTGAGATAATCAATGGTTTTTATCTTTAATTTTGTAACTGTGATCTATCACATTGACTGATTTATATATGTTGAATCATCCTTGCCTCCCTGGAATAAATACCACTTGAACATGGTCTATGACTCTTTTAATGTACTCTTGAATTCAGTTTGCTAGTATTTTGTTTAGGATATTTGCATCTATGTTCATCTGCGATGTATAAATATAAACATATATAATATAAAATATATAAATAATATATATAATATATATAAAATATATCATACATCATATATATCATACATGATATAATATAAAATAATAGTTCACATATATTTTTTTCTTTTCTTTTTTTTTTTTTTTTTTCTCCTGTGGTGTCCTTGCCTGGTTTTGGTATCTGGGTAATGCTAGCCTTGTAAAATGAGCTTGGAAACATTCCAACTGCTCTGAGTTTTTGGAAGATTTTGAGAAGTATAACTATTAGATATTCTTGAATGTTCATAGAATTCACTAGTAAAGCCATCTATTGAACTTTTGTTTGCGGGGAGGTTTTTGATTACTAATTCAATCTCCTTATTAGTAAAATGCAAATTCAGATTTTCTATTTCTTCATGATTCATTCAGGGAAGATTGTAAATTTCTAGGGATTTATGCATCTTCCTAGGTTGTCTAATTTATTGGCATATAAATCTTCTTGGTAGTCTCTTATGATACTTTGTATTTCTGTGGCATCATTTGTGCTTTCTTTTGCATTCCTGATGTTAATTATTGGAATGCTTTTATTCTTCTTGAGTCTAGGTAAAGGTTTGTTAATTTTGTTTACCTTATAAAAGAAGCAGCTCTTAGCTTCATTGATTTTTTTGTATTTTCTCTTATTAAAAAAATATTTTATTTTTAAGTAATCTCTACACCCAACATGGGGCTCCAACATGGGGTCACCCAACATGGGGTTCAAACATGCGGCACAAACCTGGGATCAAAAGTTACACATTCCACTGACTTAGCCAGCCAGGTGACCTTTATTTTCTTTTTATTATCTATTGTATTTATTTCCAATCAGATCCTCATTATTTATTTCCTTCAACTAACTTTTTCCTTTGTTTGTTCATATAAAGAAACTAGAAAATACATATATATTTGGGGGGGATTCATTGTTTTTGTTTGTTACAAGCCTGTGTTGCTATTAAATTCCATTAGAACCACTTTTGCTGTATCCCATAGATTTTGGTATGCCATATTTTCTGTTTTAAATTGTCTTTTTTTTAAGTTGTTATTTGTGTTTTTCCATAGAGCTTGTTTGTTCCTCATATAGTTTGTATATTAACCCCTTATTAGTTGATGGTTTGCAAATGTTTTCTTATTCCATAGGTTGCCTTTTACTTCTCTTGGTTGTTTCCATTACTTTGTAGAATCCTTTTAGGTTCACATAACCTCACTTGTTTATTTTTGTTTTGTTTTTGTTGCCTGCACTTTGCTGTCATATCAAAAATATGTCATCAAGACAAATGCCGAAGAGGTATTTCACTAAGTTTTCTTCCAAGAGCTTTACAGTTTCAAATCTTACAGTTAATTCTTTAATCCATTTCAATTTAATTTTTATGAGTAATGTGAGCTAAAAGTCTAGTTTCTTTCTTTTACATGTGGATATTCAGTTTTCCAATCACCAATTTTGAAGAGAATATTTTTCCCCATTTGTGTATCCTTTTCACCCTTGTAAATGATTGATTTTAAGTATATCTGTGGCTTTATTTCTTGGATCTCTGTTTGGTTTCATTGTCTATGTGTCCATTTTTTAAATCTAGTACTACATTGTTTTGATTGCTACTTCTTTTATAATTGATTTTTAATTCAGACTGTGACTCCTCCAGCTTTGTTTTTGTTCAGAGTGCTTTAGATATTTGGAGTCTTTGTGTTCCCTATGAATTTTAGGATTTTTTTTCCTATTTCTTTGACGAATGCATTGAAATCTTGAAGGAATTGCATGCAATCTGAATATAGCATTTGGTGGATGAATATTGTAACAAATAATCCTTAACTTAAATATTATATTAATTAATTTTAACAACAAATTCTTACAACCAAAGAACATAGGTTCTCTTCATTTATCTGTGTCTTTTTCAAATTCTGTTGATCAATTTCTTATAACTTTTAGTGTGGAGCTCTTTCACCTCCATGACTAAATTTTTCCTAAGTATTTATTCATTAGATATTATTGTAAATGGATTATTTTCTTAATTTCTCTTTCTGATACTTCATCATTAGTGTATTATTGTATATTGATTTTATATCCTGCAAGTTTACTGAGTTTGTTTATTAGTTCTAACAATTATTTGATAGAGTCTTCTGTGGTTTTCTGGATACAAGGTGATATAATCTGTAAAAAGAAGCAAGTTAGATTATTTATTTCTGATTTGAATATCTTTTATTTTTTCCTTGCTTAATTGTTCTGGCTAGAACTCTCAGTACTATACGGAATAGAAATTTTAAGATGATCATTCTTGTGTTGTTTCTGATCTTAGAGAAACAAAGTTTTCAGCATTTTTAGTATTGATTTATTATGTGGTTTTGCTTTTTTTTTCTATAACTAATGTTTGGAGAGTTTTTATCAAGACAATATGTTGCATTTTATCAAATGTTTTTTCCTGCACCTATTGAGATGATCATATGATTTTTATATCATTTTGTTAAATATATGGTTTATCGTGTTTACTGATTTGTATATGTTGAATCATGTTTATATCCCAGGGATAAATCCCACTTGGTCATTGTGTATGATTCTTTTTAATGTGCTCTTGAATTGGGTTTGCTAGTATTTAATTGAGGCTTTTTTGCAACTATCTTCATTAGGGATATTTGCCTGTAGTTTTGTTTTTGTGGTGTCATTTTCTGGCCTTGGTTTAACAGGAACACTTCCCTGGTAAGATTGGTAAGATTCTTTGCAAATGTTCCCTACTCTTCTTTGATTACTGTTTCAGTCTTCCTGTTCTTTCTTCATTTAGATTTTTTATTTCTTTATGATTCAATCTTTGTAGGTTGGATATTTCTAGGAATTTTTTTTTTCTTTTTCTGTTATACAAATTTTTGTAGAGTAACTGTTAATAGAAGTTTCTTATGATTCCTTGTAATTTTGTATTATCTGTTGCTATGTCTCCTCTTTCATTTTTAATTTTGTTTATTTGATTTTTGTCCTTGTGTATCTAACAACAAAAAAAATAATTTTATCTTTTCAAAACCAGCTGTTAGTTTACTGATGTTTTCTATTGCATTTGTGTTCTTGATTGCATTTCTTTCTTTTTTTTTTTTAAGATTTTTATTTATTTGACAGAGAGAGACACAGTGAGAGAGGGAACACAAGCAGGGGGAGTGGGAGAGGGAGAAGCAGGTTTCCCGTGGAGCAGGGAGCCCGATGCGGGGCTTGATCCCAGGACCCTGGGGTCATGACCTGAGCCAAAGGCAGACGCTTAACGATTGAGCCATCCAGGCACCCCGATTGCATTTATTTCTGAGGTAATTTTTATTTCTTCTTTCTTCTGGTAACTTGGGGTTAGTATGTTCTTCTTTTGTTAGTTTTTGAGATATATAAATTTATTTATTTGAAATATTTATTTTTTTATTGATGTAGGCTTTTAAAAAATATTGTATTTATTTATTTGACAGAGAGAGCACAAGCAGGGGGAGCAGCAGAGGGAGAGGGAGAAACAGGCTCTCTGCGGAGCAGAGATGGGGGACTTGATCCCAGGACCCTGGGATCATGGGATCATGACCTGAGCTGAAGACAGAGGTTTAACTGACTGAGCCACCCAGGTGCCCCTTAATGTAGACTTTTATTGCAAGAAACTATTCTGTTAGAAATCCTTTTGCTGCATTATGTATATCATATTATATATTATATATACATATACATTATATATAATCTCAAATTATATTTTTGACCCATAGGTTGTTCAGGAGTGTGTTTGTATTTCGTATATTTGTAAATATTGCTTCTGCTGTTGACTTCTATTTTCCCACCTATGGGATCAGAAAATATACTTGATATAGTCAGTTCTTATATGAGTTAAAACTTGTTTTATGGCCTAATATATAATATATCCTAGAGAATGTTCCATGTGGATTTGAGGAAAAAAATTGTGTATTGTTCTGATGTAGGACTGAAAATTCTTTATATGTCTG
>NW_025411263.1:0-5029 GCF_002201575.2 Neomonachus schauinslandi | reverse complement strand
AATCTAACCAAAGAGGCAAAGGATCTGTACTCAGAAAACTATAAAATACTCATGAAAGAAATTGAGGAAGACACAAAGAAATGGAAAAACGTTCCATGCTCATGGATTGGAAGAACAAATATTGTGAAGATGTCAATGCTACCTAGAGCAATCTACACATTCAATGCAATCCCCATCAAAATACCATCCACTTTTTTCAAAGAAATGGAACAAATAATCCTAAAATTTGTATGGAACCAGAAAAGACCCCGCATAGCCAGAGGAATGTTGAAAAAGAAAAGCAAAGCTGGCGGCATCACAATTCCGGACTTCCAGCTCTATTACAAAGCTGTCATCATCAAGACAGTATGGTACTGGCACAAAAACAGACACATAGATCAATGGAACAGAATAGAGAGCCCAGAAATGGACCCTCAACTCTATGGTCAACTAATCTTTGACAAAGCAGGAAAGAATGTCCAATGGAAAAAAGACAGTCTCTTCAACAAATGGTGTTGGGAAAACTGGATAGCCACATGCAGAAGAATGAAACTGGACCATTTCCTTACACCACACACAAAAATAGACTCCAAATGGTTGAAAGACCTCAATGTGAGACAGGAGTCCATCAAAATCCTAGAGGAGAACACAGGCAGCAACCTCTTTGACCTCAGCCGAAGCAACTTCTTCCTAGAAACATCGCCAAAGGCAAGGGAGGCAAGGGCAAAAATGAACTATTGGGACTTCATCAAGATAAAAAGCTTTTGCAAAGCAAAGGAAACAGTCAACAAAACCAAAAGACAACCAACAGAATGGGAGAAGATATTTGCAAATGACATATCAGATAAAGGGCTAGTATCCAAAATCTATAAAGAACTCATCAAACTCAACACCCAAAGAACAAAGAATCCAATCAAGAAATGGGCAGAAGACATGAACAGACATTTTTCCAAAGAAGACATCCAAATGGCCAACAGACACATGAAAAAGTGCTCAATATCGCTCGGCATCAGGGAAATCCAAATCAAAACCTCAATGAGATACCACCTCACACCAGTCAGAATGGCTAAAATTAACAAGTCAGGAAATAACAGATGTTGGCAGGGATGCGGAGAAAGGGGAACCCTCCTACACTGTTGGTGGGAATGCAAGCTGGTGCAGCCACTCTGGAAAACTGTATGGAGGTTCCTCAAAAAGTTGAAAATAGAGCTACCATATGATCCAGCAATTGCACTACTGGGTATTTACCCCAAAGATACAAAAGTAGGGATCCGAAGGGGTACGTGCACCCCGATGTTTATAGCAGCAATGTCCACAATAGCCAAACTGTGGAAAGAGCCAAGATGTCCATCAACAGATGAATGGATAAAGAAGATGTGGTATATATATACAATGGAATATTATGCAGCCATCAAAAGGAATGAGATCTTGCCATTTGCAACGACGTGGATGGAACTGGAGGGTATTATGTTGAGTGAAATAAGTCAAACAGAGAAAGACATGTATCATATGATCTCACTGATATGAGGAATTCTTAATCTCAGGAAACAAACTGAGGGTTGCTGGAGTGGGGGGTGGGGTGGGAAGGATGGGGTGACTGGGTGATAGACACTGGGGAGGGTATGTGTTCTGGTAAGCGCTGTGAATTGTGCAAGACTGTTGAATCTCAGATCTGTACCTCTGAAACAAATAATGCAATATATGTTAAGAAAAAAAAAAAAAGAAGAAGAAGAAGGTAGCGGGAGGGGAAGAATGAAGCGGGGGAAATCGGAGGGGTAGACGAACCATGAGAGACGATGGACTCTGAAAAACAAACAGGGTTCTAGAGGGGAGGGGGGTGGGAGGATGGGTTAGCCTGGTGGTGGGTATTGAGGAGGGCACATTCTGCATGGAGCACTGGGTGTTATGCACAAACAATGAATCATGGAACACTTCATCTAAAACTAATGATGTAATGTATGGGGATTAACATAAGAATAAAAAAAAAAAAAAAGACTGTGACCCTAGAGAGAAGGGAAACAAATGAAGCGAGCTTACAATTATATCAGCTTATGGCCTGAAGGCAGTTTCTAGGCTAGAATGCAGGGAGGAGGAACCCAAAAAAGCTGAGTAGTCTAGCTGAGTAGAGATAAAGATCAGAGTTTGGAGAAGCAGGGGCAGCTAGGATTGGCTGGATAGATGACTGTAGAAGAGGCAGAGCTACATGGAGCAAGAGCTTAGAGGACAGAGAAGTCCTCTGAAGTCTTTCACTAAATAGTGACCTGAGTGTATATGAGTGGAAACTCCACAACACCAGGGAAGGAACCACTGAAAAGCAATAGACAGTAATTTCTCGAGTTCTTATGGGGCTTGGAAAAGTTTACAATCCTACCAATTATGAGAGACCTCAATACAGGAGACACTGGATAAAGTTCTTAGAAGGGCTGCACCTCAGTAGTGAGGCTAAGTTAGCCCTAGAGTAAAGGCTGCTCTGCATCTACCCTAATAAACCTGAAAAACAAGACTCTAAAGGATCAGCTTGATCTGCAAATAACTCAACTGCAAGCCAGAACACAGACCAGGACTCTTTGAAGGAATACAACAAAATCCAGCATTCACTAACATAAAATTCTTGCTGTTTAACGTTTTAAATTTGTTATTTGTATCAATTAAACTTTCTTGAAATTATACAGTTTTGAGTTACAAGTCAATAAGACTAATTTCCCATGCTAGAATCTGATCAGCACATAAGAAATTGGGACAGATTAGGTACCAAAATACTCAGCGCAATACTTGTATATTTTTAGTATCATACATCCTGGGAACTATGAACAGCATTCTAAAGCAGTGCTTCTCGACCACTTTTTTCATTATTGTCCCCCTAAGGACGCTTTTTAAAATATTTTTTTCATAATTTCTCCAACTCCACGAAATTTTATTTTATTTATTTATTTTTTAAAGATTTATTTATTTATTTGAGAGAGCGAGAATGAGAGAGAGTACATGAGAGGGGGGAGGGTCAGAGGGAGAAGCAGGCTCCTTGCTGAGCAGGGAGCCCGATGCAGGACTCGATCCCGGGACTCCAGGATCATGACCTGAGCCGAAGGCAGTCGCCTAACCAACTGAGCCACCCAGGCGCCCTCCACGAAATTTTAATATCGCAATTATACTGATAAGTTTTTGTACACTGGCATATGCATATGTATATCTATGCTTTAAGCATTAAAAGAGTAAGATTTTTCTGCCCCCTTGAAGGCAATAATCACCCCAACTGAGAATGCGTACTTCAGACCTTATGCAGTTCATTCTGTTAGTCACTTCAAACATTGAAAGTAGGGTCTTTGTGGCTACTTGCCTGCATTTCTATCTCTTAGCAACGATAAGTTAGAAATTTAAATTTTAAGAAAGCAGTTCTGTTAGCATCCAAAAGCATGAAATATTCAGGGGTAAATCTGAAAAATGATGTTAAAAACTTGGACACTGAAAACTATAAAACGTTGCTAAGAGAAATTAAAGAAATAATTTAAATAGAGAGTTACACCATGTTCACCCATAAGACAACTTCAATGTCATTATAATATTTGTTCTCCTCAAATGAATATATACTTCAATACAATTTCAATCAAAAATCCAACAAATTTTTTTGGTAGAAATTAGTAATCTGTTTCTCAATATATATGTATATAAATTATATGTGTACATATATATGTATATATAAGTTAGTGTATATATACATATATATACATTAGTGTATATATGCATATATACATTAGTGTATAAATACATATATTAGTATATATGTTACATGTATAGTATATATTACTATATATGTATATATAAATTAGTAATCTGTTTCTAAAATATATATGAAAAATAAAACCTAGAATAGACAATTTTGAGAAAGAACATTGCCTAATTTTAAAACTAAAAGACTACTACAGGGGCACCTGGGTGGCTCAGTTGGTTAAGCTTCTGACTTCAGCTCAGGTCATGATCCCAGGGTCCTGGAATTGAGCCCCGCATCAGGCTCCCTGCTCAGTGGGGAGCCTGCTTCTCCCTCTCTCTTGCTGCTCCCCCTGCTTGTGTGCTCTCTCTCTCTGTGTCAAATAAATAAATAAAATCTTTAAAAAAGAAAGACTACTACAAAGCTACAATAATCAAGACAGTATGGCAATTGTGTAAGGATAAATGTGGATCAATGGAACAGAATAGAGTCCAAAAATAGACTATGCACATTTCAATATGTCAGTGTTTCAATAGGCATTTCAATAGGGAAAGGACAGTCTTTTCAACAAATGGTGCTGGAATAACCGGATATCCATATGAAAAAATATGGACCTTAACACTTACCTTACCATGTAAAAAAGTAACTCAAAGTGGATCATATACCTAAATGTGAAAGCTAAAATTATAAAATTTCCAGAAGAAAATATTTGCAATCTTGAGTTAAACAGTGAATCCTTAGATATTACCAAAAAAAAAGGGCACAAAAATAAAAGAAAAAAATGGACTTCATCAAAGTTAAAAACTTTGAATGTTTGAAAGACAGTTAAGAAAATAAAAGGACTGCAAGAACATATACATCATAAAGTACTAGTATTCAGAATATAGGAAGAATTCTTGCAACTCAATAATAAGACAACATAATGAAAAAGTAGGAAAAGCATTTGAACAGTCACTTCACCAAACAAAATATACCATGACAGAAACACAAGAAAGATGCGCAACAGTAGACCATTAGTCATTAGAGAAATTCAAATTAAAACCACAGAGATACTAAAGGATTATTCACCACGACCAAGTGAGATTTATCCCTGGGCTGCAAGGTTGGTTCAATATCCGCAAATCAATCAATGTGATACAATACATTAACAAAAGAAAGAACAAGAACCATATGATCCTCTCAATAGATGCAGAAAAAGCATTTGACAAAGTACAGCATCCTTTCTTGATCAAAACTCTTCAGAGTATAGGGATAGAGGGTACATACCTCAATATCATAAAAGCCATCTATGAAAAACCTGCAGCGAATATCATTCTCAATGGGGAAAAACTGAGAGCTTTCCCCCTA
>NW_025411262.1:0-5030 GCF_002201575.2 Neomonachus schauinslandi | reverse complement strand
CAATTGCACTACTGGGTATTTACCCCAAAGATACAAATGTAGGGATCCGAAGGGGTATGTGCACCCCGATGTTTATAGCAGCAATGTCCACAATAGCCAAACTATGGAAAGAGCCAAGATGTCCATCAACAGAAGAATGGATAAAGAAGCTGTGGTATATATATAGAATGGAATATTATGCAGCCATCAAAAGGAATGAAATCTTGCCATTTGCAACAATGTGGATGGAACTGGAGGGTATTATGCTGAGCAAAATAAGTCAATCAGAGAAAGACATGTATCATATGATCTCACTGATATGAGGAATTCTTAATCTCAGGAAGCAAACTGAGGGTTGCTGGAGTGGTGGGGGATGGGAGGGATGGGGTGGCTGGGTGATAGACATTGGGGAGGGTATGTGCTATGGTGAGCGCTGTGAATTGTGTAAGACTGTTGAATCAAAGACCTGTACCTCTGAAACAAATAATACATTATATGTTAAAAAAAAAAAAAAAAGAAGAAGAAGAAGATAGCAGGAAGGGAAGAATGAAGGGGGGTAAATCAGAGTGGGAGATGAACCATGAGAGACTATGGACTCTGAGAAACAAACTGAGGGTTCTAGAGGGGAGGCGGGGTGGGCGGGTTAGCCTTGTGATAGGTATAAAGAGGGCACGTACTGCATGGAGCACTGGGTGTTATATGCAAACAATGAACCATGGAACTCTACATCAAAAACTAATGATGTAATGTAAGGTGATTAACATAACATAATAAAAAAAAAGAAAAAAAAGATGAATAAATGCAGAGCCTTTAATTAAAGTGCTTAATTTTCCCAATTTAGTTTAGTTTAAAACAATTCTATGCCATATGCATTTTCAGATTCAATATACTAGGGAAATATAATTACAGATTTTAAGTATTTCTGCATTAAAAAAGAAATTAGAGCCATGTGGATGTAAAAAATCACTAATTCCCTTAATGTTTTATATGAATAAGTACTAATGCTCCATTTGAATTTAGCACTTTACATAAGCACCAAGGGAAGCAGATAATTTAAATAAGCTGGTCTCCAGAGAGCCTAAAGTACTTTAGCTTGAGCATAATTTCTTAAATTTAAACAAGTCTTTAAAAATTGTTTTAGATGCCCCATTATGGAGATAAAATTATTTTTTCTGTATTTAGTTTACCCAACTTGAAAAACTCTTTATTCTTACATTCTAGATATGTTTCATGTAAATAACATAAATTTGGGTTCTTATTTTTGTTTGAAAATCTTTATCTTTACAAAAGTCTTTTAAACTATAATTTTTGTAGTTACACACATGGTCGTATTTTTATTTACCATCTTTGTTTTTGTGCTTATTGTTGCTTTTGCTCTTTTGGAGAATGGATGGTTCATTATATACTGTTTTTATTTTCTTTGCAGTCAGTTTGAAAGTTATATACTCTGTTATTATTCCTTCAATAATTATTTCAATAGCTATATGACAAATGTGCTTACTTTAGGTTTAACATTATTATCTAAACCTTCCTTCTGAACATGAAAATAACCTAAGAATTTGGTTTCAAAATACCATTCTCCAGTAAAAGGAACCAGGCTCTCTAAATAACTTATTTATTCTAGGACTGGGGCATGGAAAATACCAGATTAGTGTAGAACATTCTATAGTTTCAGAGAGTAGGAAGTGCTAAAAGAAGAAGGAAGAAGAAATAGAGGATCAGGAGGAGGAAGAGAGTGGAGATTGAAATGCCCAAAATACAGGAGTTAAATGGGAAATCTCAGGTCCCAGTGACAAAACTTGAACAATTTGAGCAAGATGATATAATAACATAGTATTATAAACTAAAAATAAACAACCGTGATCCATACTGATAGTAATAAGTGACTGAATAAATGGGAGTGAATCAATACTCATCTTTATAAAAGAGTTCCAATTAATAAACGTAAAAAGACTAAAAAAATAAAATAAATAAATATAAAAAGACTAAAGGAAATTTTTAAAAATCACCATTAGTAACCAACAGTAATGCTGCTATCGAGATCCACCAATGAATACTAAAATTAGTGAGGAAAACCTTGAAGAAAAATAGGATATTTGTAGAGCCTCAACATATCCCTTCCTCTCCTGCAAAAAAATTATATCTGATGGTGGTTTTAACATACGTCAACAAATTATTTGAAACTCTTCCTTCTGGTTGATGTGGCTTAATGACTCTTCTGTTTATTTTGGCTGAATTTATTTACTTCTAATGAATAGATTATGGAAAGAAAAAAGAATGGAGAAACCTGGTTAACACCATCTTAACCAAATGGTCAATGATAATATCACCAATAATAAACATATTGGTAACATACCCTCGATGTGATAATGGCACATCTCCTCTGTGCTATTCTCCCCAAACTACATAATTACAGTTACTATGCTCAGATAGATTTTTACTTACCTGATTGTTACATTTTTTTTTTAAGCTTTTATTTATTTATTTGACAGAGAGAGAGACAGCGAGAGAGGGAACACAAGCAGGGGCAGAGGGAGAGGGAGAAGCAGGCTCCCCACAGAGCAGGGAGCCCGATGTGGGACTCGATCCCAGGACCTTGGGATCATGACCCGAGCAGAAGGCAGACGCTTAACAACTGAGCCACCCAAACACCCCCTTGATTGTTACTTTTAAGAAGTGTCAAGTCATAAATACAGAACAGAAAAGAATGAAAAACTGTGAGAATTTGGAGGAGATGAAGAAGACATGACAATTTAATATTCTGGTTTAAACTCCAGAGCAGAAAAAGGATATTTGGGGTAAAACTGGGGAAACCTGAACAAATTTTTTTTTATTTTTTTTGATTGTATTGTAGACCATTAATATCTTACTGTTGGTACAACAAGCTTATGTAAAATGTTAGTGGAAGGTGGGTGAGGCATGAACACCCAAGGATATACTATCTTTGCACTCTCCTTTAAGTCTAATTATTTCAATTTATGAAAGTTTTTTTTAAAAAGTAGAATAGGTTACTACAGCAAAATCTGGCTTTTTGAAAAGGACAAAACATCCTCTGGCATATTCAATGAATAAAATGAAAGGACACTATAAATCAAAGGAGAAATGCATAATTCCAAAGGTATGGGATAATTTTAAAACCATACACTACTACTACCAACAAATTTATTTTGATTTATTTATCAATGAGATAATAGTAAATGAATTAAAAATAAACTGAAAAGATTAGGTAGTAGGAAAAGAATCAAGTATTACCAAGTAATTTTTCAGAGTTTTGATGTTACTCTACTCAATAAAAAATGTGGTGTTCTGTGATTTGTTTGTTGTTTTTTTTAGCTTTCTCATTCTTATGGCAATGTTAACATATGTTACAAAATATGTTTTGTTTCTTTTATTTTGTGTAATTTTTTTTTTACTAATTCCTCTTTCTGTATAATTTTCCCTCTTTTTTCTTCTTTTTCCTCTTTTTATTCCTCCTACTCATCCTTCTTTTTTTTCTGTTCCTTGTTTTCTATCTTGTCCATTTTATCTTCTTCCACTCCATCCTCTTCTTTCTCTTGTTTCTCTTACTCTTACTTCTCTTCCTCATCTTTCTTATTTTTTATTTTTATTTTATTATTATTATGTTATGCTAATCACCATACATCATTAGTTTTTGATGTAGTGTTCCATGATTCATTGTTTGCATATAACACCCAGTGCTCCATGCAGAATGTGCCCTCTTTAAAACCCATCACCAGGCTAACCCATCCTCCCACCCCCCTCCCCTCTAGAACCCTCAGTTTGTCTCTCGGAGTCCATCATTATACAATCTACTCCTTTACCTCTGCTTTCTCCTCCATTTCAATTTCCACTTTCTCCTTTTTGTCTTCTGCTTTTTCTCTCTCTCTTCTTTTAATTTTTTTCTTCCATCTCCTCTTCCTCATTTTCTTCCTCCAATTTTGTTTCTCTGTTTTATTTTTGGCCTCCTTCTTATTGTAGTGGGCTAAATTAGTTGAGAAAATTCTTTGTCACATTAGTACACAGGGTAGCTGTTTAGAACTAATTATCGTGCATTTCTAAATATTTGTTCTTCTTTTTTTCTTTTTTTATTATTATGTTATGTTAATCACCATACATTACATCATTAGTTTTTGATGTAGTGTTCCATGATTCATTGTTTGCATATAACCCCCAGTGCTCCATGCAGAATGTGCCCTCTTTAATACACATTACCAGGCTAACCCATCCTCCTACCCCCCTCCTCTCTAGAACCCTCAGTTTGTTTCTCAGAGTCCATAGTCTCTCATGGTTCATCTCTAACTATTTTTATTTATCAGAAAATCAAAACATGATTGCAAGGAGGAAAATTATCTGGTTGGAGAATTATATAATTTTAAAAGATTTGAGGGTAATTTTAATCTCTACTTTTTAATACTAAATTTCTATTTTTTTCTATTATTTTATATTTATCAATGTATTGCGTCAGTGAGGACCTTTAAGAATCCAAAATGTCTTGGGGTGCCTGGGTGGCTCAGTCATTAAGCATCTGCCTTCGGCTCAGGTCATGATGCCAGGGTCCTGGGATTGAGCCCTGCATTGAGCTCCCTGCTCCGCGGGAAGCCTACTTCTCCCTCTCCTACTCCCCCTGCTTGTGTTCCCTCTCTCGCTGTATCTCTCTATCAAATAAATAACTAAAATCTTAAGAAAAAAAAAAAAGAAATCCAAAAACATCCTGTCATAAAAAGCCAAATGAAGGCTTAACACCAACTATTTTTCTTACTCTGGAGAATTAGCTATTTCTATGGACTGTTACTTATTAACTTTATATAAAAAACAAGCTAATTTAGATGATATGATACTTTATCTGGAATACCCAAAAGACTCCACCCCAAAACTGCTAGAACTCATATAGGAATTCAGTAAAGTGGCAGGATATAAAATCAATGTATAGAAATCAGTTGCATTTCTATGCACCACCAAGAAGACAGAAGAAAGAAATTAAGGAGTTAATCCCATTTACAATTACACCCAAAACCATAAGATACCTAGCAATAAATCTAACCAAAGAGGCA
>NW_025411261.1:0-5033 GCF_002201575.2 Neomonachus schauinslandi | reverse complement strand
AGCACATGCCCTCCTCAATACCCATCACCCTGTTACCCCCTCCCCCTCCCCTCCTCCCTTCTGAAACCCTCAGATTGTTTCTCAGAGTCCATAGTCTCTCATAGTTCATCCTCCTTTCTGATTCCTCCCCCTTTGGATTTCCCTTCCTTCCCCTATGGTCCTCCATGTTATTGCTTATGTTCCACATATGAGTGAAACCATGTGAAAATTGTCTTTCTCTGCTTCACTTACTTCACTTAACATAATCCCCTCCAGTTCCACCCATGTTGATGGAAATGGAGGGTATTCATCATTTCTGATGGCTGAATAATATTCCGTTGTATATATGTACCACTTCTTTATCCATTCATCTCTGAAGGGAACCTCAGCTCCTTCAGCATTTTGGCTATTGTGGACATTGCTGCTATGAAAATTGGTATATACGTGCCCCTTCTTTTCACCACATACAAGAGACTCATTTTGAACCTAAAGACACCTCCAAACTGAAAGTGAGGGGAAAGGGAACCATTTACCATGCTAATGGACTTCAAAAGAAAGCTGGGGTAACAATTCTCATATCAGACTAATTAGATTTTAAACAAAAGGCTGTGGTAAGAGATGTAGAGAGACACTATATTATACTTAAAATGTCTGTCCAACAAGAAGATCTAGCACTTGTAAATATCTATGCCCCCAACATGGGAACAGCCAATTACATAAACCAATAAAAACAAAATAAAGAAACATATGGATAATAATACATTACTAGTAGGAGTCTTCAGCAATCCACTCACAGCAATGAACAGATCATCTAAGCAGAAGATCAACAAAGACACAAGAGCTTTGAATGATACATTGGACCATATAGACTTCATAGATGTATAGAGAATATTCCACCCTAAAACAACAGAATCCTCATTCATCTCAAATGCACATGGAACTTTCTCCAGAATAGGCCACATACTGGGTCACAAAACAGATCTCAACTGATACCAAAAGATTGAGATTATCCCCTGTAAATTTTCAGATCATAATGCTTTGAACCTAGAAATCAACCACAAGAAAAAATTTGGAAAGAACTCAAGCAATCAGAGGTTAAACAGAATCCTGCTAAAGAATGAATGGGTCAGCAACGAAATTAAAGAAGAACTTAAACAGTTCATGGGAACCAATGAGAATGAAGACACATTGGTCCAAAACCTATGGGACACTGCAAAGGTGGTCCTAAGGGGTAAATGCATAGCCATCCAAGACTATCTCAAAAAAGTAGAAAAATCCCAAATTCAAAGGGACCTTACATCTAAAGGAGCCAAAGAAAGAACAGCAAATAACACCTAAACCAAGCAGGAGAGAAGAGAAATAACCATGATTAAAGCAGCGATCAATGAAATATGAATCAGAAGAACAGTAGAACAGATCAACAAAACTAGAACCTGGTTCTTTGAAAGAATTAATAAGATTGATAAACTTCTGGCCAGAATATCCAAAAGAAAAGGGAAATGACTCAAATTAATGAAATCATGAATGAAAGGGGAGCAAACATGACTAATGCCAGGAAATAGAGATAATAATTATTAGATTTTATTACTAGCAGCTATATGCCAACAAACTAGTCAATCTGGAAGAACTGCATGCATTCCTGGAAAACGTACCAACGAACAAGACTGAAACAAGAAGAAATAGACAAACTGAAGAGACCAATAACCGACAAGGAAATTGAAGCAGTAATCAAAAACCTCCCAAAATGCAAGAGTCCAGGGCCAGATGTCTTCCTAGGGAAATTGTAACAAACTTTTTTTTTTTAAAGATTTTATTTATTTATTTGAGACAGAGAGAATGAGAGAGAGAGCACATGAGAGGGGGGAGGGTCAGAGGGAGAAGCAGACTCCCTGCTGAGCAGGGAGCCCGATGCGGGACTCGATCCCGGGACTCCAGGATCATGACCTGAGCCGAAGGCAGTTGCTTAACCAACTGAGCCACCCAGGCGCCCCCAAACTTTTTTTTTTTAATTAAACCTATTTTATTATGTAATGTTAGTCACCATACAATACATCATTAGTTTTTGATGTAGTGACCCATGATTCATTGTTTTCATATAACACCCATGGTCCATGCAGTACATGCCCTCCTTAATACCCATTAACGGGCTAACCCATCTGCCCACCCCTCTCCCCTCTAAAACCCTCAGTTTGTTTCTCAGAGTCCATAGTCTCTCATGGTTCATCTCTCCCTCCGATTTCCCCACTTCATTTTTCCCTTCCTTCTCCTAATATCCTCATGCTATTACTTATACTCCACAAATAAGTGAAACCATATGATAATTGACTTTATCTGCTTGACTTATTTCACTTAGCGTAATCTCCTCTAGTCCCA
Organism: Neomonachus schauinslandi; assembly: GCF_002201575.2. NCBI lineage: Eukaryota > Metazoa > Chordata > Mammalia > Carnivora > Phocidae > Neomonachus > Neomonachus schauinslandi. Next base: position 2,681 of record NW_025411261.1, on the reverse strand, counting down.
TCTTTGTTGATGTAAAAGTTGGGTATTCATCCTTTCTGAAGCCTGAGTAATATTCCAACGTATATATGGAACACATCTTCTTGATCCATTCATCTGTTGAGGGGCATCTCAGTTCTTTCCACAGTTTGGCTATTATGGATATTGCTGCTCTGAACACTGGGGGGCATATGGCCCTTCTTTTCACTACATCTGTGTCATTGGAGTAAATACCCAGGAGTGCAATTGCTGGGTCATAGGGTAGCTCTATTTTTAAATTTTTGAGGAACCTCTACACTGTTTTCCAAAGTGGCTGTACCAACTTGCATTCCCACCAACAGTGTAAGAGGGTTCCCCTTTCTCCACAACCTTTACATCATTTGTTGTTTCTTGCCTTGTCCATTTTTACCACCCTAACTGGTGTGGGTGGTATCTCAATGTGGTTTTGATTTGAATTTCCCTGATGGCTAATGATGATGAACATTTTTTCATGTGTCTGTTAGCCATCTGTAGGTCCTCTTTGGAGAAGTGTCTGTTCATGCATTCTGCCCGTCTTTTGACTTATCATTTGTTTTTTGGGTGTTGAGTTTGAGAAGCTCTTTATAGCTCTTGGATACCAGCCCTTAATCTGTAGCATCATTTGCAAATATCTTCTCCATTCTGTGGGTTGCCTCTTTGTTTTGTTGACTGTTTCCTTTGCTGTGAAGAAGTTTGTATCTTGATGAAGTCCCAAAAGTGCATTTTTGTTTTTGTTCCACTAGCTTTTGGAGATGCATCTTGAAAGAAGATGCTGTGCCCGATGTCAAAGAGGTTACTGCCTGTGTTCTCCTCTAGGATTTTGATGGATTCCTGTCTCACATGGAGGTCTTTCATCCTTTTTGAGTTTATCTTTGTGTAGGGTGTTAGAGAATGGTCAAGTTTCATTCTTCTGCATGTGGCTGTCCAATTTTCCCAGCACCATTTATTGAAGAGACTATCTTTTTTTGAATGCATATTTTTTCCTGCTTTGTCAAAGATTATTTGACCATAGAGTTGAGGGGCCATATCTGGGTTCTCTATTCTGTTCCATTGGTCTAGGATGTCTGTTTTTGTGCTAGTACCAGGTGGTCTTGGTGATCACAGCTTTGTAATAGAGCTTGAAATCGGGCAACGTGATGCCCCCAGCTTTCGTTTTCTTTTTCAACATTTGCTTGGCAATTCAGGGTCTTTTCTGATTCCACACAGATTTTAGGATTGTTTCAGCACTTTGAAAAATGTCATTGGAATTTTGATCAGGATGGCGTTGAAGGTATAGATTGCTCTGGCTAGTATAGACATTTAAAAAATTTTTATTCTTCCGATCCATGAGGATGGAATGTTTTTCCATTTTTCTGTGTCTTCTTCGTTTCTTTCATGAATGTTATGTAGTTCCTAGAGTATAGATCCCTTACTTCTTCTGTTACGTTTATTCCAAGGTATCTTGTGGTTTTTGGTGCTATTGTAAATGGAATCATTTCTCTCATTTCACTTTCTACAGTTGCATTGTTACTGTATAAGAAAGCAACAGCTTTTGTGCATTGATTTTGTATCCTGCCACATTACTGAATTGCTGTATGTGTTCTAGTAATTTGGGGGTGGAGTCTTTGGATTTTCCACATAAAGTATCATGTCATCTGTGAAGAGAGAGAGTTTGACTTCTTCTTTCCCGATTTGAATACCTTTTATTTCTTTTTGTTGTCTGATTGCTGTTGCTAAGATTTCTAGTACTATTTTGAACAATTGTGGTGAGAGTGGACATCCGTGAGGTGTTCCTGATCCTGGGAAAGACTCTGCTTTTCCGCATTGAGGATGATATTCAATGTGAGTTTTCCATAGATGGAGTTTATGAACTAGAGGAATGTCCCTCTATCCCTATACTCTCTGAAGAGTTTTAATCTGGAAAGGATGTTGTATTTTGTCGAATGCTTTTTCTGCATCAATTGAGAGGACCATATGATTCTTCTCTCTACTCTTATTAATGTCTTCTATCATACTGATTGATTTGTGAATGTTGATCCATTCTTACATCCCAGGATAAATCCCACTTGGTTGTGGTGGATGATCCTTTTAATGTTTATTAGCTAGGATTTTGTTGAGGATTTTGGAATCCATAATTCATCAGGGATATCAGTCTGAAATTCTCCTTTTTGTTGGGGACTTTGTCTGGTTTGGGGATTAAGGCAGTGCTGGCCTCATAGAATGTGTCCAGAAACTTTCCTTCTGTTTCAATTTTTGAAACAGCTTCAGGAGAATAGGTATTATTTCTTCTTTGAATGTTTGGTAGAATTCCCCAGGGAATCCATCAGGCCCTGGATTCTTGTTTTTTGGGAAGTTTTTGATCACTGCTTCAATCTCGTTACTGGTTATTGGCCTATTCAGGTTGTCAATTTCTTCCTCTTTCAGTCTTGGGAGTTTATAGGTTTCCTGGAAGGCATCCATTTCTTCCAGGTTGCTCAATTTACTGGAATATAGTTGTTGGTAATAATTTCAAATAATTGTTTCTATTTCCTTGGTGTTAGTCATCATCGCTCCCCTTTCATTCATAATTTTATTAATTTGGGTCCTTTCTCTATTTTTTTTTTTTTGGATATGTCTGGCCAATGGTTGATTGATCTTATTAATTCCTTCAAAGAACCAGCTTCTAGTTTTGTTGATCTGATCTACTGTGTTTCTGGTTTCTAATTGAT
>NW_025411260.1:0-5041 GCF_002201575.2 Neomonachus schauinslandi | reverse complement strand
TGAACCCTACAATATGCATTCTAGAGTTCTCCTCTTTATTTTTTGGTTTGAATTGACAGATCTGCGCCTTTATAGATTTGCTGAATGACAGGAAAGTGATATAAGCATTCTTCAATTCAGCCACCCCAGAGTCAGGACATTTTGGAGAAGAGACATGAATTACAAATGGCTTCAATAACAAGAATAAGGAGATAAAACACTAGTCTTCTAACTTACTTGGTATGCAATAGGAAGATTTGGACATGTTATCATCACTCTTAAGTCAGTCTCCTTGTTTCTAGATTCAGGTAATTCATACTTTGCTAGACAGTTTTCTAGCACTGGCTTCGTTTGTTCTGTTGTGGTTCACTTTGTTTTTTTTTTTTAATTTTTTATAAGAACATGATATTTAATTTCTTTTGTAGACTGCTTCCTTGTATGCACTTAGGCTAACACTAAGTGAACTGCTAATCTCCGTACATTCACATTTCCTGGAAGAAAGAAGCCATTAAGTGTTGTCACTTAGTGGCAGATGCAGAGCTGGGAATAAATAGCTGGGACTGAAAATTCAAAACATAGTTATCAAGAGTAGGGACTCTGGTTTTCTGTTTTTGACACTTTTTCCCCCAAAATTAGCTTAGCTGTATCCACAGGGTTTGATATTCACAGATGTTTATGAAATAAATGATTATACATATAATTAGAAGTTTAGATTAGAATTTAGATAATTTAAATTTATATCTGTTTTAATCTCAGCCTTATTATGTGCAAAATGGAATGGAATATAGAATCCTTCTCTTTAAGGATTAAGAGATAATACCATAGCACGACACAATACAATATCTCTACAAAGATTAGCCTTAATAATTTTCTTACTATTATATTTATTAGCTATAAGTAGATATTTCCCACCCAAACATTTTCAAGTGAAATGAATATTTATTTGAAAACTAACATGTCATTTAATTATACATTTTTTTAAAGTCTAGGAATAGTTTCAGTGACACAATATTTACAATACGTTTGGATTGGACAATGCATTCAATCCACCATTTATGAATTTCTTAAAACCTAGAACACACACATAACTATGGTAATTCGAATCATTCTAAGGTAACAGGTTCTTTGATTATTAATTTTGAAACAGTTTCTTATGTTTTAATATAACATTTTTTAAAAATTGTACTATAACATGGAATTTATGATACACAAAACAATGTCTCCATTTTTAAAAAAGTAAGCACAAAGATTAAAAGATAAAAACTTATTCTTTGGTATTTCCTGTCAACAATTTAATTCAATTGTGAGGGTAGATTTACAATTCAAGAGTATATCTAATCATGTGTGTTGTTTTATTGCGCATTAAAAACAGGAGGGGAGGTGGGTGGGGGCATGGTGTAACTGAGTGATGGGCATTAAGGAGGGCACTTGATGTAATGAAAACTGGGTTTTGTTTGCAGTTGATGAGTCACTAATTTCTACCTCTGAAACTAATAATAAAACAGGATAAAAATCATATTACCTTATATTCTGTTTGTATAAAATCTATGATTACACAGAATCCAATATCCTTTTAGATTCATTCTTTTATTTCTATCCACACTTCAATGTAGTTTTCTCAGAAATAGCAAAGCTTCACCATTCCCATCTATATGTTTTATGTTAAATGCCTCATTGACCAATATTTCGGGCTGGTACTTTTCTCAATTAGATCCGAAACATTAAAGCTGAATGACCCTGATTCTCATGTACATGCTACATGTGTAGCAAGTCAGACACAACGAGGATGATAAAAAGTTGTAGAAGGTAGTATTCCAGACTATGAGAAACCCTTAATATGCGATGTCTCATCCAATATAACAACAACTAAAACGAGTAGACACTAGTATTATTTTGGAATTGCACATGAAGTAGCTGAAACGTGAGAAGATGATTTGTATCTGGAAAATCAAGGGGGAGAAACCAGGTACCAAGGAGGTAACATCAATCCCAATCCCTGTTTCTGGAAGTTAACTTCCAAAGTTCATATTAGTTCTCTCAGTTTTTAATCCCAACTATAATATTGATAGTGAGAAGATTGACATATTAACAAACAAAATAAAATAAATAATGGACTCTCAAAGTCATAGGCTACACTAAATGATTATCTTTCATGTAACTGATAAATGGATTCAAAAAAGTGAACTATTTTTTATGCTTTTCTGGATGGATCCATTCCCAGGCTTGGTTCACCTACAAAATAGATCTCATTACAAATGGGAAATACAAAATAAGTATATTTTTAATAAATCTGTGAGTGCATTAAAACACATAAAATAACTGTAGAAATGTTGACTGAACCAAGGGAACACATGAACTCCTGTCCTCTCTACAGGTCAAGCTACATTAAGAACCCTCTCAGTAGGTTCCAGGTCATCCACAATTCAAGCAGGGAGAAGTGAGGAGGTGAAGTGCCATGAGCTTGTGCTTCAGTCAGAGCACAATTCTAAGATGTATTCCAACTGCAAGTTCTGTGAAGTAAAGCACATTCTTACATCCTCTGGGTCTCAAGTTTGTGTTTTAAAAGTATGTCCTTAAAAATGAATACAAATAAATAAAAACGAGTCATTAATTATGTGGCTGATGCAAGAAGAAAATAAGATCGTGTATAGTGAGTACTTAATTGAGCACTTGAAATTAGCAGGTATCAGTAAATAGTAGCTCCTCCTGCTTTCATGTACTCAAATAATTTTTCCTAGGGGAAACGGATGAATAGAGGAGGTAAATGATGAAATCAAATACATCCATCTAATTTGGGGTTCAAGCAGGAACCAAATTTCAAGTTTCTTGGAAAATTCATCATATATTCTGCATAATTAATATTTGATAGAGAGACTTACATAAGTATAGAAAATGTACATTCTCAGAGAAAATTAAAGAAACAGATTTAAAAAGTAATTATTTTGATATATTTATGACTGGATTTATTTTTTCTTTGTAACATAAATTACCAGTTAGAATATGGTAATAAATAATTGTAGGATAATAATGAAAATTGTCTGTATTTGAGTTTGAAAATTTTAAGCGAGAACAGTAAGACTACCATTATCCCTTGGAATCACTGATATATATTCTTCCAGATCTCATTCTAAAATATAACCCAAAAGAAAATGAAAACACCCTATTTCCACAAAATATTTTTCACCTTTTTTTCAATGAGTAAGAAGAAGTTATATCATGAAAGTGTTCAAATTACCAGTATAAAACACAATATAACAGCAAAATGGTATTAAATTGAGAGAAGCAAATCCATGTTTAAAAATTTATAAAATCTTTTTGACAATTGTAAAAGAAAAAAGTTTCAGTGTCATTGAGTGATATCCTCATATTTTAATTTCTCTGTTTTTCTATGGATGCTTTTCCATGGGTTATTACTCCTTAAAATTACAGAACTAAGTAGACAAAACCAAAAGCACTAGAGAACATGTTTTATGCACCCAGTTTCAAAGTCCTGCAACTCACCTGTTTCAGCGGAAGCCACCATAAAGAGGTGCCTAATGGTCCATAGCTCTGGCACCCAAATCGCTATTAGGAATTCAGAAAGTGCTTCCGTTCTCATATAAAGTGTGTGTCACCTGGCTAAAACCTAAGGAGTTCTGAGTTCCAGGCTCTGGAAATGCCCGTAGGAAGGTACTTAAAGTAATACAGATGACCCAACACCTTCTCCATTTATTATCTCCATGTGGCTTATTTTAAAATCTCAGGATAGTTGATCCCTGAAGAAATGTCCTGTTTGACTCACATAATGCTAAAACCAGGATATGATGAACGTAAAAGTGGCAGCTGCTGGGTCAACATTCACAAGTCAATCAATGTGACAGACACATTAATAAGAGGTCTATATAAATAAATAGAATATTGTTCACCTGAGATAAGCAGCCCCTAATATTCATAGTTGACCAGTTATTATAAGAATATCTTGGTATTGCTTGGAGCTGACCTTGTTGTTCCTTTATTAAGGATACACAAGGGCACAGAAAGCCATGGTGACCATACAAATGGAAAAATGGGGCAAAAAGATGTCTGCATTCTATTCACTGTACACTGTGGATATGTTGGTTTATATGGCAAAGTAAAGTCCAGGTTACAGATGGAATTAAGGTTGCTAATCACTTGACTTTAAAATAGGGAGAGTATGCAGGATAGCAATGTGAACCCAAACTAATCACGAGGGTCTTTAAATGTGGGAGCAGGAAACTGAAGGAATCAGAGAAATGACAGTGTGAGGTTTCAGCTCAATGTTGCTGACCTCAAAAGTCAGGGAAGGAAGGCACCAGCCATGGAGCTCAGGAGATATCTAGAAAGTGAAAAGGCAAGGAAACTATTCTATTCCAGATTTTCCAGAGGAAATGCAGCCTGATAATGACTAGATTTTAGCTCAGTGAGACCAATTTCAGACTTCTGAAACCATGAAGTGTAAGGAAATAAACTGGTGTTTTGAAAGCTAATAAGCGTACAGTAATGTGTTCTATCAGCAATAGGAAACTAATACCATCAATATTGAATATTGAACACAGCAACTCTGTGACCATGATGGACCACGGCAAAAACAAGACCCTGCCCGATCCTGTGTGAACACAGACACAACATGAACATCACCCAAGTCAAAAAACTGCTGAGCATTTCCCTTTCCTACAAATGAATGACTGTGGCTTTGTTACCAGTGACTGTGTTAGCCTTGCTCTGATAGGGTTCACCTATGTAAGAGTTATTAAGACGCCAGTCATAGAATTCCTCATGCTTGCCTGAGCAAGCATGGACATGCTTCTCTCAATTTAATACCAAAGCAAACCCCACTTCCTAAAAGCCTTGCACAATCACCTAACACAAACCTAAACATTATATATTCTTTCTATAATTTTCATCCTGAGCTGTCCTATGATTCCCCTAAGATGGGTGCTCCCCACACTACAATAATTAATAAACCCATTTTTAATTGGGTTTATTAATAGGCACAGCATAGGGAACATAGTCACTGATATTGTAATTCTGTTGTATGGCGACTGATGGTAACTGCACTTGC
>NW_025411259.1:0-5041 GCF_002201575.2 Neomonachus schauinslandi | reverse complement strand
GTGGCGAGTAGAACTTTTACATGATAAACTAGGACAGTAAGCTGAGGAGATTTCAAAGCACAGAGTTGAAGAAGCAGCCCAGGTTCTCCTTACTGCTATAATAAATGCCAGCGGAGATGAGTTGAAGAAGGTACCATGAAACAAAAAGAAATGATCACATAATACTTTGCAACCTTCTCAGCCTATCCAGGTAGCCTGCTTTAGGAAAAGGGCCAAGGGTGTGCCTGGGGGAAAACCATTAGTTGGGAGCTTAGGCATGTGAGACGTGGGTCCAATCGACCATCTCAGCAGAAGCCAGGGATAGAGATATGGTTATCCAAGAAAGATGTGTGGAGGACCCTCCTGTGTGATGGCTTGAAATCTCTGAAGCTCAGGGGAAGCCAACAAGCGTTTCATTTTGTGAATTTAATGCCAGGAGAAACAAGGCCAGCTTGGATTGAAGGGGAAACAGATGCGGCAAAATGAAGGAAGACTGCTGCACTGCTGGGATTCGGCAGGCGAGAGAAGGGCCCACAGCTATATCTCACTGGGAACATGTGCTATTCTTCACGAAAAGGGGCAAAGGACCCCACTGAAGGTTCAGAGGTTGGCGGGGCTGCCACTGCCACTACAGACCCAGAGGCGCAATGCCAGGGTCTCTAGAGCCATCTCCTCCTTGATTCCTGAGACCGAGGCCGCCTCCTGGGTTCCAAAGGTTAGGACCACCTATGGTGTTCAGAAGAAGGTACTATAGCATCCCTGGACAGGTGGGAGGTCATGGCAGAGAATGTGGGGCTGTCACCCTTGTGGGCTCAGAGGTCAGAGCCTAGAGCCAGAGAGGATTGTTCCCAATCCTTAAAATCTATTTTAATGGCTCTGGACCAATGAGCCCTTGTTTCCTTCCGATTTCTTGATTTTGGAATAGTGACGTCTATCCTGGGCCTGTTCAGTCATCGTACACTGGAAGCACATAACTTCTGGTCTTTTGTCACACATTCTCAGTTGGAAAGGAAATTTGCCTCAGCATTAATCCTAGCTGGAAGCGCACCCTTATCTGATGTACAGGATATTTAGATGAGATTTCACCTTAGCATTGATGCTGGACTGGGTGAAACCTTTTGGTGATATTTGCACAGCATGAATGTAGTGTGTGTAGAGAACATGAATTTTGGGGGTCCAGAGGCTGACTATCATGGGTTGAATTTTGTGCTTCTAAAATATAGATGCTGTAATCCTGACCCCCAGTCCTTCAGAATGTGAGATCACTTGGTGATAGGGAATTTACCGACGTATTCATGTTCAAGTGAAACCATTAGGGTAGGCCTCATCCGATATTACTGGTGTCCTTATGAAAAGGGAACAATTGGAGTCGTAGACACTGACAGAGAAGAGACCATGTGAGCACATATTGTGAGGACATGGCTATTTTAAGCCAAAGAGAATGGCCTGTAAAACACGCTTGCCTCATAGCGCCGAGACTCACCCAACCATCTGACCCATGATTTTGGACTTCTAGCATCCAGGAGTGTGAGGCCGTAAATGATACGTTATTTGAGTTGGCCAGTCCCTGCTATTTGGTTTAGCAGCCTTAGGAAACTAACATAACATCGCTAGATACTAATATAATATCCTTAAATTTCCATGATTAAAAACCTATAACTAATCAAAGAACAGATAGCAGGGAAAGAATCACAGATGCTTAATGAATCTATAACACAGGAGGCAAGAATCTACAATGGGGGAAAGACAGTCTTTTCAGTAAGTGATATTGGGAAAACGGGACAGCTACAGGCAAAAGAATGAAACTGGACCACTTTCTTAGACCATGCACAGAAATAAACTCAAAATTAATTAAAGAGCTAAGTGTGAGACTTTAAATCATAAAACTCCTAAAAGAAAACATAAGCAGTAATCTCTTGGACATCAGCCTTAGCAACATATTTATGGATATGTCTCCTCGGGCAGGGAAACCACAAGCAAAAATGAAAAGCTTCTGCACCGCAAAGGAAACCATTAACACAACAAAAAGTCAAACTAGTGAATGGGAGAGGTTATTTGCAAATGACATATTCGGTAAGTGGTTAATATCCAAAATATATAAAGAACTCAAACAACTGAAAAGGAAAAACACAATCTGATTAAAGAATGGACGGAGGACCTCAGTAGACATTTTTCCAAAGAACACATATAGATGACCAACAGACCCATGAAAAGATGCTCAACATCCTTACTCATCAGAGAAATGCAAATCAAAACCTCAATGCGATATCACCTCACACCAATCAGAAGGGCTAGTATCAAAAAGTCCAGAAAATACAAGTGTTGATGAGGATATAATGAAAAGGGAGCCCTCATGCACTGTTGGTAGGAATAAAACATGGCACAACCACTGTGGAAAACAGTATGGAGGTTCCTCAAAAAATTAAGAAGTAGAACTATCATATGATCCAGTAATTTCACTACTGGATATTTACCCAAAGAAACCCAAAACACTAATTTGAAAAGATGTATGCAACCCTATGTTTATTGCAGCATTGTTTACAATTGCCAAACTGTGGAAGCAGCCCAACTGTCCATCAATAGATGAATGGATAAAGAAGATGTGATACAGGGGCACCTGGATGGTGCAGTCGGTTAAGTATCCAACTCTTGGTTTCGGTACAAGTTGTGATCTCAGTGTCGTAGGATGGAGCCCCATGTGGGGCTCTGTGCTCAGCGCAGAGTCTGCTTAGGATTCTCTCTCCCTCTCCCTCTGACCCCTCCCCACATGCTCGTGCTCACTCGTGTCTCGTGTGTGTGTGTGTGTCTCTCTCTCTCAAATAAGTAAATCTTTAAAAAAAAAGAAGATGTGAGATACAGATGTAGATAATGGAATATTATTCAGCCATAAAAAAGAACAAAATCTTGCCATTTGCAACAACATGGATGGAGCTAGAGAATATATGCTAAGCAAAATAAGCCAGTCAGAGAAAGACAAATGCCATATGATTTCACTCATATGTGGATTTTTAAAAAGATTTATTTATTTATTAGAGAGAGTGAGAGTGAGAGAGAGAGAGTACCTGAGAGGGGGGGAGGGTTAGAGGGAGAAGTAGGCTCCTCGCTGAGCTGGGAGCCCGATGCGGGACTCGATCCAGGGACTCCAGGATCATGACCTGAGCCGAAGGCAGTCGCTTAACCCACGGAGCCACCCAGGCACCCTGCACTCATATGTGGATTTTAAGAATCAAAACAAAGGAGCAGAGGGGAAAAAAGTGCGAGAGAGACAGAGACAAACCAAGAAACAGATGCTTAACTGTAGAAGACAAAGCGATGGCTACCAGAGGGGAGGTGGGTGGGGGGATTGGTGAAATAGGTGAAGGGGATTAAGAGTACACTTATCTTGATGAGCACTGAGTAATATATGGAACTGTTGAATCACTATATTGTACACCTGAAACTAATATTACACTGCATGTTAACTACACTGGAATTAAAATTTAAAGAAAACAAGAAAAAATTTTAAAAAGAACTAGAGATGTGTTAATGACCAAAATATGAGTTTAAAATATAAAACGATTAGGAGGAAAACATAAAGTTAAATCTTCATGACCTCAGATTTGGCAATAGAATTTTAGATATGATACCACAAGCAATAAAAGAAAAAATAGATAATGTGAACCTCATGAAAATTTAAAACAATTATCATATGCTTTCACTTATTTGTGGAACATAAGGAATAGCATGGAGGACATTAGAAGGAAGGGAAAAATGAGGGGGGGGGGGAGTTGGAGGGAGAGATGAACCATGAGAGACTCTGGACTCTGAGAGACAAACAGGGTTTTAGAGGGGAGGGGGGAGGGAGGATTGGTTAGCCCGGTGATGGGTATTAAGGAGGGCACGTACCGCATGGAGCACTGGGTGTTATATGAAAACAATGGATCGTGGATCACCACATCAAACACCAATGATGTATTGTATGGTGACTAATATAACACAATAAAATTTTTAAAAAAAATCACCAAGAAAGTGAAAACCCACAGAATGGGAGAAAATATTTACAAATACATGTGCATATATCTGACAAAGGACCTTGTCTCTACAATATAAGAAGAACATTTACAGCTCTGTAATAAAGTGACAACCAAATTAACAAAAGGGCAAAGGATCTGAATGCACATCTCTTTAAAGAAGATACACAAATGTCCACTAAGCAAATGAAAAGATGTTCAACATCATTAGTCACTGGGGAAAGACAAATCAAAACCACAATGAGATGCCATTTCACACCTACAAGGATGGCTACAATCAAAAACACAGATAAAAATAACAAAGTGTTATCGAGGATGAGGAGAAAGTGGGACTGTCATTTGTTGCTGGTGGGAAAGTAAAAGCATGCAGCCACTTTGTGAACCAGTCTGGCAGTTCCTCAAAACGTTAAACATAGAGATAACATATAACCCAGCAATTTCATCCCAAAATATATACCTAAGAGAAATGAAACTCTATGTCCACATAAAATCTCATAAGAGAATAGTTATAGCAGAGGGCGCCTGGGTGGCTCAGTTGGTTAAGCGACTGCCTTCGGCTCAGGTCATGATCCTGGAGTCCCGGGATCGAGTCCCGCATCGGGCTCCCTGCTCGGCGGGGAGTCTGCTTCTCCCTCTGACCCTCCCCCCTCTCATGTGCTTGCTCTCTCTCATTCTCTCTCTCTCAAATAAATAAATAAAATCTTTAAAAAGAAAAAAAAAAGAATAGTTATAGCAGCATTTTTTATAACATCCAAAAAGTGGGGGAAACCCAAATGTCCAGCAACTGATGAATGGATAAACAGGTGTGGTATGAATGGAATATTATTCAGCCATAGAAATGGAGTACTGATACATGCTGCAACATGGACGAAACTGAAGACCTTTTGCAAGTGAAAGGAGCCAGTCAGAAAACACTACATATTGTATGATTCCATTCTTATGAAATGTCCGGAACAGGCAAATCCACAGAGACATAAAACAGAAATAGCGGTGGCCCATAGTTGGGGAGATGAGGAGAATGGGGAGTGATGTCTCCGTTGCTGTGTCTGAAC
>NW_025411258.1:0-5042 GCF_002201575.2 Neomonachus schauinslandi | reverse complement strand
TGGCTTATTTTAAAATCTCAGGAGAGTTGATCCCTGAAGAAATGTCCTGTTTGACTCACATAATGCTAAAACCAGGATATGACGAACATAAAACTGGCAGCTGCTGCATAATAGTCTTGAAGGAGGGAACGTATGCAAACTACCCAGGAATGCCTTCAATCCTGCCAGCCTATATTTTAGCAATAACCAATGCATCAAGAAAATCTGGCAATTACATAGGGGACAGAGTGAAATATATCTGCCCCTTAAAAAAAATCTTCCAAAAAGGGAAGACTAAATTCAACCTTTATGTTCTTGAAACTTTCAGATATATGATTTGGGATAAGTTACATGTGCAATCTAAGCTCCAGCTTAATCATCTATAAAAGGGGAATAATAATGTCTCTCTTATATTGTTATTTATTGAGTTAAATTATACAGTGAATAGGAAGCACTAGATATACCAAATACACATTTGCTTTCTTCTTTCTTTTTGCTCAAGCAGAGATTTCTTTTTTATTTGATTGATAGTAATGAGGGAAGGAAATAAAAAAAAACATACCTGGCAACAAATGCTTTCATAAGTTGGAGATCATCACAATGGTTTACTAATGACCCAAACATAACTATTCAGTATTACCTTAAGTTAATTAAATTAAATTCATTAATTATAGTAGAATTCCCCAAAACAATATATAAAGGGTTTTTAAAATTTTATCTTTATACAGGTATTTACCAATAGATACAGTCAATGAAGTGAGACATGAGAGGAAAAAATATATATATATTATATATGTATATATATGCATATATATGACTCATATATATATGCATCAAAGGCTGGCAATTCTGGATAAGTTACTTAAATAAGAGAAAACAGCAATATTGACTGATAATGATATAAATAACAGCACTAACATTTATCAAAAGTACATTTATTGAAGAATTACTGAGTGATGTGCACTGTGCTTAAAGTGTATTTTCATGATTCTACTTAAATAGGACTAAAGAAAAACCCTCTATTACATAACTCAACAGCACCCTATACTTCACTGCAATCATTATAAACTTTCACTTCTTTAATTAATTAGTTGTAATACATTTTAAATTTTTATTGAAGTGGTAATTAATTTTACTGGAGTGTACAAATGGAATAAAAAACATGAAAAATTTATAGTAATACAGTAAGATAGATTAACCCAAAAAATCCACCCACCAAATGTTATAAAAATGGTCTAATAAAATGAGGAATGAAAGGGGAGAAGAGATCACGACTAACACCAAGGAAATAGAAAGAATTATTAGAAATTATTATCAAAAACTATATGTGAAGAAACTGAGCAATCTGGATGAAATGGAGGCCTTCCTGGAAACCTATAAGCTGCCATGACTGAAACAGGAAGAAACTGACAACCTGAATAGGCCAACAACCAGTAACGAGATTGAAGCAGTGATCCAAAACCTCCCAAAACACAAGAGTCCAGGGCCTGATGGATTCCCTGGGGAATTCTACCAAACATTCAAAAAAATAATACCTATTCTCCTGACACTGTTTCAAAAAATAAGAAACAGAAGGAAAGCTTCCAGACTCATTCCATGAGGCCAGCATTACCTTAATCCCCAAACCAGGCAAAGACCCCATCAAAAAGGAGAATTTCAAACTGATATCCCTGATGAATATGGATTCCAAAATCCTCAACAAAATCCTAGCTAATAGGATCCAACAATACATTAAAAGGATCATCCACCACGACCAAGTGGGATTTATCCCCGGGATGCAAGGGTGGCTCAACATTCACAAGTCAATCAATGTGACAGACACATTAATAAAAGGTCTATATATTTAAATAGAATATTGTTCACCTGAGATAAGCAGCCCCTAATATTCATAGTTGATCAGGTATTATAAGAATACCTTGGTATTGCTTCGAGCTGAACTTGTTGTTCCTCTATTAAAGATACACAAGGTCACAGAAAGCCATGGTGACCATACAAATGGAAAAATGGGGCAAAAAGATGTCTGCATTCTATTCACTGTACACTGTGGATATGTTGGTTTATATGGCAAAGTAAAGTCCAGGTTACAGATGGAATTAAGGTTGCTAATCACTTGACTTTAAAATAGGGAGATTATGCAGGATAGCAATGTGAACCCAAACTAATCACGAGGGTCTTTAAATGTGGGAGCAGGAAACTGAAGGAATCAGAGAAATGACAGTGTGAGGTTTCAGCTCAATGTTGCTGACCTCAAAAGTCAGGGAAGGAAGGCACCAGCCATGGAGCTCAGGAGATATCTAGAAAGTGAAAAGGCAAGGAAACTATTCTATTCTAGATTTTCCAGAGGAAATGCAGCCTGACAATGACTAGATTTTAGCTCAGTGAGACCAATTTCAGACTTCTGACCACACGAAGTGTAAGGAAATAAACTGGTGTTTTGAAAGCTAATAAGCGTACAGTAATGTGTTCTATCAGCAATAGGAAACTAATACCATCAATATTGAATATTGAACACAGCAACTCTGTGACCATGATGGACCACGGCAAAAACAAGACCCTGCCCGATCCTGTGTGAACATAGACACAACACGAACATCACCCAAGTCAAAAAACTACTGAGCATTTCCCTTTCCTACAAATGAATGACTGTGGCTTTGTTACCAGTGACTGTGTTAGCCTTGCTCTGATAGGGTTCACCTATGTAAGAGTTATTAAGACAGCCAGTCATAGAATTCCTCATGCTTGCCTGAGCAAGCATGGACATGCTTCTCTCAATTTAATACCAAAGCAAACCCCACTTCCTAAAAGCCTTGCACAATCACCTAACACAAACCTCCCACAGTCCTGCTCCATCTGAATCTGCATCCCCATCTCCTCCCCAAACTTGCCCTCGGGGCCCTGCCCCTGCCTGGGCCAGATGCGCCGTCATTGTCCACGTATTTGAAGGAATATCAGAAAAGAGACTTTAAACCATGTCTCATCCCATTCAGCTAGAATCGTCTTGCACTGTGCTATGCATTTTCCTAACTAGTCCTCCGGGTGTCCCCTTGGGCCTAACAGTCCTTCCCCATCTTCTCCAATCTTGCACATGATCATGGTGAGTTGGGAGAGTTTTCCCCAAAGGGACATGGGGCTCATGGTACTGTGTCTCCTGCTTTGCCCTTTGGTTGTGAAAGTCCACATCCCTGGGGCCCCTACAGGGTCAGGAGCAGGGGCCTCTCTGTACAACATTCCAGAAGGCCGGTCGGTTACCACAGCCACTGAGGCCTTGACTGATGCAGGGCTTTGATGGGACTCCCCTCTGTGGCCAACTCACAGTGCTGCACTAAACATCCTACATGCCCTACTATCCTGAGCCCCCTCACCTAAGAAAACGTGTCTGTGCTCTCATCTCAAGAATGGCGTATGTTGTCAGAGATCACGGGATAGGTGCCATTCATGCGGGGAGGTGGTGTCCATACTCAGCTAACAACCTGACCTGAGATAAAACGTGTTCCGACATCATCAACTTCAATTCCTTGTATGGATGCCAAGGACCTTTTTTCTTTTTCTTGAAAGACTTACTGATCAGTCTATTGATTGATTGATTTGAGAGAGAGGCAGGGGGAGAGTGGGGAGAAGTAGAAGGAGAGAGAGAATCCTCAAGCAGACTCTGCCCCTAAGTATGGAGCCCTACGAGGAGCTCGATCTCAAGACATTGAGATCGTGACTGAACCAAAACCAAGAGTCTTAGGATTAACCCAATGAACTACCCAGGCACCTCATTGTTTTTTCTACTATGGGCCCTCTTGTCCCACCTGTCAGGCACCTCATTGTTTTTTCTACTATGGGCCCTCTTGTCCCACCTGTTGCCGTAAGTCATTGAGATCTTGGGGATTTGGTCTGCGCTCCCACCCCCAACCCTCCTGGTGGCTACAGAGCTGAGTGCATGTCTCCTCCGTTTCACCTCGGGATAAAAATGGCTCAGCCACAGAGAGGAATGCGACCCGCGTGCTCTGGACCAACCGGCTGACCTGCTGGAGATGCCAATAACACCTGGTGCCCGCCTTCGTAGGCAGAGACCTCAGCCACATCTCCACATTCCTGGCAACATTCACAGCTTTTGCCACCACCCCGAGGTGCTGGACCTCTTCTTTACAACGTGAGCACCCGCCCCTCCACAGCCCAGTGAGATCTGGCCACCGCCTGGTTGTGAGTCTTGGGAATGTCACCAAACTTCCTCGAGCCTCGGTTTGCTCCTCTGACTGAGGCAGACTTATTATAGGGACTCAGTGGTGTCCCTTAGGGAAAGTACACCTGGGGGCCTGGGCCTGCAGAAAGGCCTGCTAGAGGGGCTGTGGTTGTGCTGATTTATCATTGTCCTGCTCCTCACGAGGAATCCTCTGCCACATCCCTCACTGTCACTATGGTCTCGAGCTGGGCTGTTTTGCCATTTGAAAGGGAGATTTGAGACTCCATCTGGGGTCCATGTCCTGGGTGAAACGAGAGCAGGGATGCCTGGGGCTGAGCAGGGGGCCCAGGCCCACTCAGATATCTGTGATGGGGTGGTTGGGGCCCTTCCATTCATCAAGCATTCAGGAAGCCCCACTCAGTGCAGGCACTTCCCTAGGAGCTGACTGGCCCCTGCACAGAGCACACAGCACCCAAGGGCTCCAGACTAGTTGGGGGTCAGACAGTGACACTAGACATGATGAGAGGTGGCATCCACAGGACATTTCATGTGGTGCCCCTCTGGACTCCTCTAGATATGGGGGCATTCTCTCTACTTCTGATGAGCTCGGCGGAGCCCTGGAGCAGCGGAACGTGTGAGTGAGCTTCGGCTACTACAGGAGGGAATTCCCTCCCCATGAGGGCAGCGAGGGGACTGTGAGATGGGGGCCTGCTGGACCCTCATCCCACACATCTGCGACTCCTGTTTTAGGAATCTGGGGAAAAGGGGAGCTGTGGGTGGGCTCTGGGCACTGTGGGAGAGCAGAGGGGGCTGGAGGACAGCTTCAGCCCCTAAGAGAGTCAAGGCCCATCCCTGCCCCTCCCAGCCCTGTCTCTACCCCAATCCCGGGACCCAC
>NW_025411257.1:0-5043 GCF_002201575.2 Neomonachus schauinslandi | reverse complement strand
AATTCTTCTTTAATTTCCTGGTTGACCCATTCGTTCTTCAGTAGGATGCTCTTTAGCCTCCATGTATTTGAGTTCTTTCTGACTTTTGTCTTGTAATTGAGCTCTAGTTTCAAAGCATTGTGGTCTGAAAATAGGCAGGGAATGATTCCAATCTTTTGGTACCGGTTGAGACCTGATTTTAGAGTAACTAATTTTATTTAAAAAAAGAACAATGTTGGAGGACTCATATTATCTGGTCTTAAACTCTTTGCAGTAATCAAGACAGTTTGATATTGGCTTCAGAATAGACTGATAGATTAGGATACAGAATGCAGAAAGAAACAAATAAAAACCATCTATACTGATGATCAAAAGATTTTTGACAAAGGTGCCAAGGCAAATAAATGCAGAAGGGGTAGTCTATTCAACAGAAGGTGCTAGAACAATCAGTTAATCATACGCTAAAACAGAAACAGAGCAAAACAACAACCAAAAAAACAAACAGAAAAGCCCCCAAAACTTCCAAAACCAGGAAACAAAACAACTTAGACCCTTCCTTCTCAGAGACTCATAAATTAATACAAAATAGATCATATACCTCAAGGTAAGCATTAAAACTATAAACCTGTTAGGACAAAATGTAGTTTCATCTTTGTGAAGTTGGATTAGGCCACAGTATCTTAGATATGACATCAAAAACATGATTTATAAAAGAAAAATGGTAGGTTGGATTTCATCAAAATGGAAACTTTTGTTCTTCAAAAGACATCCGTAAGAAAATTAAAAGACAAGCCAAACATGGAGGTAAGATGTTTGAACATCATATTTCTGATAAAGAACTTGTATCCAAAATATACGAAGGTCTTCCAAATAAAAAAAGAAAGACCACCCAAGTTTAAAAAGGTGGGAGGCAGAAGACTTGAATAGACGTACCTCCAAAAGATATTCAGATGGCTAATAGGTACTTGAAAAAATGTTCAACATCACTAATTATTAAGGTAAATTACACAAATTAAACCACAAGTTATCATTACACACAAACACCGGAATGACTATAATCCAAAAGAATAAAATACCAAGTATTGGTGAGGATGAGGAGAAATTACAATCCCCCATTTTGTTCATATGAATGAAAAATATACACTTTGGAAGCTAGTCTGACAGTTTCTTAAATAATTAAGCATATACTTATACGGTCCAGTAATTCCACTGCTAGTGAAATACCCACACAAAGATTTATATGTGAATGTTCATAGTCACATTATTCATAATAGCCCAAAACTGGAAAAAATTTTACAAACCATCAGTGGGCTAAACATGAGAAAAATGTGTTATATAATGGAACACTATTCAGCAGTTAAAAGGAATAAACTACTGATAGATGAATGAATCTCAAAAATATTATGCAAGTAAAAAGAGCCAAACACAAAAGACTATGCATGATATAATTTCATTTATAAGGAATTTCTGGAAATTGCAAAACTATAGAAAGTAAACACAGATTGGTGATTGCCTGAGCCTGAGGGTGGGAGCAAGGATTGAGCACAAGGGTACTTTCTGGGGTAGGAAAGATATTATAAAACTGGATTGTGATGGTTGTTGTATGTCTATAAATCACTATCCATTTACAGTGAGTAAATTTCATGGTATGTGAATTATATGGCAATAAAGCTGTTAAAAATAGAGATTCTTCTCAATCGCTCCACTTGTTGTGATGAGCACTGGATGTTATCTGGAAGTATTGAATCACTACACCTGAAACCAATATTATACTGTACATTAACTGAAATTTAAATAAAAACCTAAAAAAATGAGATTCTTCAACAAAATGAGAGAATAAGCCATAAAAAAGACATATAACCCAGGAAATTAGCATTCTCATACTGGGAAGACATGAAGAGATATACATAGGACTTGAAACTTAACTAGTGGCAGAAAGAGGCCTCCAGGAGAGAAAAAAGAAAAAAAAATTTCTAAATTAACTGCTATGTTTTGTTACCAGTTTTCAGTGGACTTTTATAATTATTTTGGAAGGTCTGTAGAAAATTTGTGGCAAGGCCAAGCAAACAGAAACAAATAATTATTAGTTCTAAAAAGCCCCAAAAACTTGTACAAGAAGAAAAGTTACTCAACAGTAAATAATACAGTTCATGATAAAATAAACAATGTATGTCTACCCCCAAATTCAGATATACTGTAACTCCTTTAAGAAGATGAATGGATAAGAAGTGTGTGTATGAGATGCAGAGGATGAGTGGATAAAAGGAGGGATACTGACCAGATCCTTATCTTCTATAATAACAAGCCAATAAATAAAATCTAAATGCAAAAAATCAAGATAGAGCACCAAAATATGGAGATGACTACCAAGAACAACCATTAAAAGACTTGAAAGAGGTTGTATCTGGAGAACAGGACTTAGGGATAGGAAAGGATGTGGCAGAGGATGGTTTGTTCATTAGCAGAGCTGTGATGCCATTTTCCTGTTAACTATTCCCATGTATCATTCAATAAAAAGTTAAACTTGCCATCATTCAAGAATTTGGTTGAAATGTACAACCCGATCTCTTAGCATATGAATCCCACAACAATTAAGGAGTTTTAAAATCCTCCATAATTCACATCCAACTTTTCACACAACTTCTCTCCCCACTGTTCCCCGACATGAATCTGTACCAAATGATTCTCCTTGTGCCCAGGTGTAACTTGCTTCATAATGCAGTCTCTCCGTCTCTCCTCAAATTGTTTCTTTCTTTTTCTCATCCATGAAAATGGTACCCATTGTTCAAGACCACGTTTACCTATTAATTTCATCCTGAATTTTTCTTTAGCCATTTAAGCAAACTTCACATCTTGGCTGTTGACTATTCACTCTGTTAATGTGGGGTTTAACTGTAATCCTTTTACTTGCTGAGTTCTCTTTGTGTACGAAAAACTATTCTGTTTGTGGACATGGAGATTGGTAAACAGATTTGAGGGCTATTGAGTGCTAAAATGTAGAATACTTGATCTGTATTAGCAAAGTGAGAGAGAGGGAAATGTTCCTGTGAATACAGAGTTTCTGGCATGAGTGACAAAAGGTGAATACAGAACGCTATGGGAGGACCATATCTGGCTGGGGTGGGGGTACATAATGATTCATTTCAGACACTCCAGTTGGGAAGCATTTAAGACATTCATGTGGAAACTTTGAGTCGACAGTAGAACAGTGACTCCACCAATCAGAAGCAGCCTATCCTGTAAATAGAAATATGACAGTTGTCTATGTGTCTAGATGGAAAATGAAGCCACACTGTGTGGCTGAGATTGCCTTGGAAGAAGGTACAGAGTGAGCAGAGAGCCACAGAGAACCCAGGCTGGGGAGCTACAAGACCTGACATTCAGATTCCAGGGCATGAACCAGTGAAATAGCAAAAGGAGAGTTTGGAGGAGCTGGTGTCATGAAATTTAACTTAAGATAAGAGAGTGTTTCTGAAAGGAGGGAATGGTTTAAAAGGAAAGTTAAATTCCTCTGCAAATTTTGTAAGATGACAGCCGAAACCATCAAAAGGACCAGAGCCAGGGCAGTGATCCCTAGCTGAGTGCAGGGCAGAAAACAGGCAGAAAAATAAAAAGGTGTAGTAGATTCATTAATGGGTGAATTACCCAGGAGAATGGGAATTCTCCTAACCAGTTCTTGCTAATTTGTTAAAGGAATAAACTGAAGTTTGGAGGTTTGCTCTGGTTTGAGGAGCCCCGAGTAGGTTCTTAGGGGAGCCAGAAAACATCACTCACAAAATGTGTGACTCCCCAGTTTCCAAGAATAGATTTCAAATCACCTCATCTTTTTGTGGAATCTATGAAAGTAGAAGGATAAGGCATGCGTAAATAGCTTCAAAATTGCTCAGATAGCCAGGAGGTGAACTATGGAGAGAATAAACACACAGCACAGACATTAAAAAAAAAAAAAAAAAAAGGTCTGAGAGATTTAAATGTGTAAAACCCCATAAAAATTTCTAGAAGAAAATCTTTGTGCTCTTAGGTGAAGCAAAGTGTTTTTAAATTTAATACCCATAACAGGATACCTAAAATAAAGTAAAATAAAACAAAGCACAAATTGTGTATTTGAAGAAAACTGGAATGTGTGCTTCTGGAAAGACAAAGAAGCCACACACAGAGAAGATATTCACAAAGCACAAATCTGATAAACACTTGTTTCCAAAATAGAAAGGAACTCTCAAAACTGCATGATAAAAGATACAAAAATGGGCAAAAGATCTGATCAGATATTTCACCAAAGAAGATAAACGGCTGGCAAATAAGCACATGAAACAATGCTCAATGTTATTGGTTACTACGGAAATGCTCACTATAGTTTAATGAGATACCATTTCACATCAATTAGAATGGATAAAATTCAAAGTACAATACTAAGTGCTAACAAGGGATAATATTATTATAATAATAATTATAATATGGGTACCTGGCTGGCTCAATCGGTTAAGCATCTGTCTTCGGCTCAGGTCATGATTCCAGGGTCCTGGGATCATCACATTGGGCTCCCTGCTAAGCGGGGAGTCTGCTTCTCTGTCTACCCTTCCCCTGTGCTCGAGATCTTGTGATTTTAGCCATTCTAACTGGTGTAAGGTGGTATCTCATTGTGGTTTTGATTTGAATTTCCCTGATGATTAGTGATGTTGAGCATCTTTTCATGTGTCTGTTGGCCATTTGTATGTCTTCTTCAGAAAAATATCTATTCAGGTCCTCTGCCCATTTTTTTTTTTTATTTTATTCTTATGTTAATCCCCATACATTACATCATTAGTTTTAGATGAAGTGTTCCATGATTCATTGTTTGTGCATAACACCCAGTGCTCCATGCAGAATGTGCCCTCCTCAATACCCACCACCAGGCTAACCCATCCTCCCACCCCCCTCCCCTCTAGAACCCTCAGTTTCTTTTTCAGAGTCCATCGTTTCTCATGGTTCGTCTACCCCTCCGATTTCCCCCGCTTCATTCTTCCCTTCCCACTACCTTCTTCTTCTTCTTTTTTTTTTTCTTAACATATATTGGATTATTTGTTT
>NW_025411256.1:0-5047 GCF_002201575.2 Neomonachus schauinslandi | reverse complement strand
ACTCATAAAAATTAAATTGAAATGGATTAAAGAATTAACTGTGAGATATGAAACTGTAAAGCTCTTGGAAGAAAACATAGTGAAATACCTCTTCGGCATTTGTCTTGATGACCTATTTTTGATATGACAGCAAAGTGCAGGCAACAAAACCAAAAATAAACAAGTGAGGTTACGTGAACTTAAAAGGATTCTACAAAGTAATGGAAACAACCAAGAAAAGTAAAAGGCAACCTATGGAATAAGAAAACATTTGCAAACCATCAACTAATAAGGGGTTAATATACAAACTATATGAGGAACAAACAAGCTCTATGGAAAAACACAAATAACAACTTAAAAAAAAAGACAATTTAAAACAGAAAATATGGCATACCAAAATCTATGGGATACAGCAGAAGTGGCTCTAATGGAATTTAATAGCAACACAGGCTTGTAACAACAAAAACAATGAATCCCCCCTGAAAATATATATGTATTTTATATATATATATATATATATATATATATATATATATATATATATATATATATGAACAAACAAAGGAAAAAGTTAGTTGAAGGAAATAAATAATGAGGATCTGATTGGAAATAAATACAATAGATAATAAAAAGAAAATAAAGGTCACCTGGCTGGCTAAGTCAGTGGAATGTGTCACTTTTAATCCCAGGTTTGTGCCGCATGTTTGAACCCCATGGTGGGTGACCCCATGTTGGAGCCCCATGTTGGGTGTAGAGATTACTTAAAAATAAATTATTTTTTTAATAAGAGAAAATACAAAAAAATCAATGAAGCTAAGAGCTGCTTCTTTTATAAGGTAAACAAAATTAACAAACCTTTACCTAGACTCAAGAAGAATAAAAGCATTCCAATAATTAACATCAGGAATGCAAAAGAAAGCACAAATGATGCCACAGAAATACACAGTATCATAAGAGACTACCAAGAAGATTTATATGCCAATAAATTAGACAACCTAGAAAGATGGATCAATCCCTAGAAATTTACAATCTTCCCTGAATGAATCATGAAGAAATAGAAAATCTGAATTTGCATTTTACTAATAAGGAGATTGAATTAGTAATCAAAAACCTCCCCACAAACAAAAGTTCAATAGATGGCTTTACTAGTGAATTCTATGAACATTCAAGAATATCTAATAGTTATACTTCTCAAAATCTTCCAAAAACTCAGAGCAGTTGGAATGTTTCCAAGCTCATGTTACAAGGCTAGCATTACCCAGATACCAAAACTAGGCAAGGACACCACAGGAGAAAAAAGAAAAGAAAAGAAAAGAAAAATATATATGTGAACTATTATTTTATATTATATCATATATGATATATATGATGTATGATATAATATTTTATCTATATTATATATATTATTTATATATTTATATTATATATGTTTATATTTATATATCACAGATGAACAGAGATGCAAATATCCTCAACAAAATACAAACAAACTGAATTCAAGAGTACATTAAAAGAGTCATATACCATGTTCAAGTGGTATTTATTCCAGGGAGGCAAGGATGATTCAACATATATAAATCAGTCAATGTGATAGATCACAGTTACAAAATTAAAGATAAAACCATTGATTATCTCAATAAACTTAGAAAAAAATCTGACAAAAATTTGACATCTATTTATTATAATTCTCAACAAAGTGTGTATAGAGGAGAAGTACATCAACATAACAGAGGCCATTTATGACAAACCAACTGCTAAAATATAATGATGAAGAGCTGAGAGTTTTTACTCTCATATTAGGAACAAGACAAGAATACCCGCAATCCCCACTGTTAGTCAACATAGAATTAGAAGCCCTAGCTGAAGCAATTAGATTTTTTTTTAAAGAAAGGTAATATAAAAGGCATTGGCAAATCAGCAAGGAGGAAGCAGTGCTATCGTTTTCAGATGATATGATAGTATATATATAGAAACTGTGAATGGCTACCAGACACTGTTAGAACAAATAAATAAGTTCAGTAATGTTACAAGGTATAAAATTAATATATAAAATCTATTCTGTTTTTTTCAAAGATCTATTTATTTGAGAGCAATTGAAGGAGCAAGAGATAGAGCACAAGCCAGGGGCGGGGCAGAGAAGTAGACTCCCTGCTGAGCAGGGAACCTGATGTGGGACTCAATCCCAAGACTCCAGGATCATGACCTGAGCTGAAGGCAAACCCTTAATCCACTGAGCCACCCAGGCGACCTTTATTCTGTTTTTATACAATAATAATGAGCTTTTAGAAAGAGAAATCAAGAAAATCCCATTTGTAATCATATCAAAATGAATAAAATATCAAGAAATAATTTTTCAAGGAATAAATTTAAACAAGGAGGTAAAAGACTTGTACATTGGAAACTATAAGATATTGATGTAAGTAGATAAATGACAAATGAATGGAAAGAAATTTCATGTTCATAGATTGGTAGAATTGATATTGTTAAAATGCCCATACTACTCAAAGAAATCTGCAGGTTAGTACCTCTGGTGAGGCAACAACGAGATTCAGTAAAATCCCTACCAATATGCCAGTCACATTTTTCACAGAAAAGTAAAACAAATAACTCTAAAATTTGCATGGAAACACAAAAGACCTCAAATAGGCAAAACAATCTTGAGAAAAGGAAAAAAGTGAGACATATGCTCCCTGATTTCAATGTATAATACAAACTATACCGTTCAAATCAGTATGGTATTGACATGAAAACAGACACATAGATCAATGGGACAGAATAGACAACCCAGAAATAAGCTCACACATATATGTTTGATTAATTTACACAAAGAGGGCAAGAATATACATTAAGGAAAGGTCTGTCTCTTCAGTAAAGCATGGTGGGAAAACTGGTCAACTATATGCAAAGTACTAAAACTAGATTGCTAGTTTATATCACATACAAAAATCAAACTAAAATGTATTAAAGACCTAAATGTAAGACCTTTTTTGTTTTGTTTTATTTAAAACTTATAGAAGAAAACATAAGTAGAATTCTCCTTGACATTGGTCCTACAGATGCTATTTTGGATATGATTTCAAACGCAAGGGAAACAAAATAAAATATAAACATATGGGGCTGCATCAAACTAAGAAGCTTTCCTGCACAGCAAAAGAAAGCATTAACAAAATGGAAAGCAACCTAAGGAATGGAAGGAGAGAGTCTCAAAACTATATCTGATGAGAGGTTAATATTCAATGTGTACAAAGAACTCATACAAATTATTAACAAAACAATCTGATTTAAAAATGGTCAATAGAGAGGCACCTGGGTGGCTCAGTTGGTTAAGCATCTACCTTTGGTTCAGGCATAATCTCGGGGTCCTGGGATTGAACCCTGTGCTGGGCTCCCCATTCAGCGGGGAGTCTGCTTGTCCTCCTTCTGCCCTTCCCTCCCTTGTGTGCATGACAAATGTAATAAAATTTCTATTATTGGAGTCCCAGAAGAAGAGGAGAGAGAAAGGGGGGCAGAACATTCATCTGAAGAAATAATAGCTGAAAACTTCCTTAAAGTGGGAAAGGATACAGACATCTAGATTCAGGAGGCAGAGAGAACTCCCACCAAAATCAACAAAACATATTGTAATCAAGACATATTGTGAATAAATTTGCAAAACATAGCAATTAAAAAAATCTTAAAAGCAGCAAGACAAAAGAGGTCATTAACTTACAAAGGAAGACCCATAACCCTAGCTGCAGATTTTTCAACAGAACCATGGCAAGCCAAAAGGAAGTGGTATGATATATTCAAAGTACTGAATGGGAAAAATCTGCAGCGAAGAATACTGTACACAGGAAGACAGTCATTCAGACTAGAAAGACAAATAACGTGTTTCCAAGTCAAACAAAAACTAAAGAAGTACCTGACAACTAAACCAGCCCTTCAAGAAATAGTAAAGAGGACTCTGAGCGGACAGGAGAGACCAAAAGTGTCAAAGACCATAATAGATCAGAGAAAACCTCCAGAAAAAAAAAAATTACAAAAGAAGTAATGAAATGGCTATAAATACATATCAATAATGACTTTGAATGTAGTGGATAACGGCTTCAATCAAAAGACATAGGTTGTCAGAATGGATAATAAAACAAGACCCATGTATATGCTGACTACAAAAGACTAATATTAGATCCAAAGACACCTGCAGATAGAGAATGAAAGGATAGAGAAATACTTACCAAGCACCTGGATATCAGAAGAAAGCCAGAGTAGTAACACAGATATTGGACAATTAGAATTTATATCAAAGAATGTAACCAGAGATAAAGAAGCATACTATATCATAATAAAGGGGACAATCAACAAGAAGACCTAACAATTGTAAATATTTATGCACTCAACATGGGAGCAACAAATATATAAAATAATTAATAACATACTTAAGGAACTAATTTAAAATAAAATAATAGTAGGGATTATAACATCTAATTTATATTGTGGAGAGATCAGCCACAGATAGATAATAAATAGATGATAGATGATAGATAGATATAGATAGATAATAGATAGATGATAGATAATCAGCCATAAAAAAGAATTATTCAGCCATAAATAAAAAATACAATTTTGTCATTTGCAACAACATGGATGGAGCCAGAGAGTATTTTGCTAAATGAAGTAAGTCAAAGACAAATACCATATGATTTCACTCATACGTGGAATTTAATAAACAAAACAAATAAGCAAAGGGAAAAAAATAGAGCAAAAAAACAAGAAACAGACTCTTAACTCTAGAGAAACAAACTGATGCTTCCTAGAGTGAGGTTGGAGGGGCAATGGATGAAATAGGTGCCGGGGATTAAGGAGTGCACTTGAGATGAGCATTAGGTGATGTATGGAAGTGTTGAATCACTATGCTGTACATCTGACACGAATATAACACTCTATGTCAATTATATTACCTCATTAACGTATAGCTGTCATAATAATGATGTGTAAGAACAGTAAATTAACTATGCTTTGTTACATTTACTTTTTTTAAGATTTTATTTATTTATTTATTTATTTATTTATTTATTTATTTATTTATTTG
>NW_025411255.1:2840-5048 GCF_002201575.2 Neomonachus schauinslandi | reverse complement strand
AAAAAAAAAAAAAAAAAAAGACAAAACTGTGGAGGCTCAGGCCAGTTGATTAATACTCAGAAAGTGAAAAATACATATCTTTTGCTTGCTTTTGTGCAAAATGCTGTGGATAACTGTGGGAAATCAAATACGGATGAAATCTTCCCTCAAGAAGCTCCAAGTCTGGCAAGAAAATAAAATACATTCACATATCTCAAGTGGTAAGTGCCATTGACAAGCACGAACTAAGAACTGTTGAAATCGGTCTCTTGTCTTTTCAGAGCCATGAACGCATTGGTTGAGACATAACAGTGAGGTCAGGAGGGTGCCTATTTGCTAGTTAACATAAGAGACATCATCTCTAAAGAAAACACTACAACACTGGGATTCCAAATGGTTTGTAATTTTTTAATGGTTTTGTTCACTGCTGGGCCCATTCACCTAGAAGAGAACTGGTACACAACGGCCCTCAGTATAGATGAGTTGAGATTAATTAACTTGTTCCTTAAGATGTTCAATGAAAAAAGAGTTTGTAATCTGGAAGAATAAGAAGCAGTTGAAAAATCCATTTGTAACCTCCTCAAAGTTGAAGACATTGACCAGTATTAATTTAATTTGATATTTCACAAATGTTTCTATCCCTGGAGGAATGAGTGATGTGAACACTTCTAGTTTGATGAAGACTACTATGCTGGATTTGTAATCATGTGCATTTCTATATTTAAAAAATAAAACAAAAATCCAGAAAATACCAAGTGTTGGCAAGAATATGGAGGAATCAAAACCTTTGTGCGCTGCTGGAGCAAATGCAAAATGGCCCAGCTGTTGTGGAAAACAGTATGGCTGTTCCTCAAAAATTAAACACAGAATTACCATACGATCCTGGATTCTAATTCTGTATATAGACTCAAGAGAATTCAAAGCAGGACCTCAAAACTGAAATGGAAGAAAAAAGCAAAGTTAATGTCAATATTTAGAATTACAAATAAATCTAGATTTTGAGATGAAAATAAGAGCGGATAAAAGTAGCTAGTCTTAGGAAGCTCTGAGACAGAAACCTCAAATCTTACATTAAGTAAAAAAAACTTCAATTTAACTGATAGGAAAAAGGAAACCAGAGTTAATGAGAGATGTCAACAGTTCGTGTTTAGTTAAATAAAGTGCTGAGTCAGAGCTCATTGCTCTAATCAGTCGTTCCAGCTTGAGGAACAGGAAACAAGGTGGAGTTACACAGTCTTTCACAAAGTGTGTGTATGTTTCTTTGCTTGGGGCAAGAGAGGGGGAACATGTGAATGCTTGTATTTAACATTTCCCAACCTTCATGTAATGTCTTCTTTTTTAGAAATTTTATTTTATTATGTTATGTTAATCACCATACATTACATCGTTAGGTTTTGACGTAGTGTTCCATGATTCATTGTTTGAATATAACACCCAGTGCTCCATGCAGAAAGTGCCCTCATTAATACCCATCACCAGGCTAACCCATCCCCCCAACCCCCTCCCCTCTAGAATCCTTAGTTTGTTTTTATTTATTTATTTTTTTTGGTTTTTTTTAAATTTTTTATTGTTATGTTAATCCCCATACATTACATCATTAGTTTTAGATGAAGTGTTCCATGATTCATTGTTTGTGCATAACACCCAGTGCTCCATGCAGTATGTGCCCTCTTTAATACCCATCACCAGGCTAACCCATCCCCCACCCCCCTCCCCTCTAGAACCCTCAGTTTGTTTCTCAGAGTCCATAGTCTCTCATGGTTCGTCTCCCCCTCCAATTCCCCCTGCTTCATTTTTCCCTTCCCACTATCTTCTTATTTTTTTTTTTAACATATAATGTATTATGTGTTTCAGAGGTGCCATTCTGTGATTCAACAGTCTGGCACAATTCACAGCACTCACCATAGCACATACCCTCCCCAATGTCTATCACCCAGCCACCCCATCCCTCGCACCCCCACCACTCCAGTAACACTCAGTTTGTTTCCTGAGATTAAGAATGCCTCGTATCAGTGAGATCATATGATACATGTCTTTCTCTGATTGACTTATTTGGCTTAGCATAATACCTTCCAGTTCCATCCATGTCATTACAAATGGCAAGATTTTGTGGGTTTTTTTTTTTGATGGCTGCATAATATTCCATTGTGTGTGTGTGTGTGTGTGTGTGTGTGTGTGTGTGTGTGTGTATATATATATATATATATATATATATATATATATATATAT
>NW_025411255.1:0-2740 GCF_002201575.2 Neomonachus schauinslandi | reverse complement strand
CCCTCTTTAAAAAGCTGAAACTAGTACTGATTTTTCCCTCTTTGAACTTAAAGTGAATATGCTTTATTAAGGGAAACTTAATGTTATGGGAAGAAAAGATTCAAAATGCTGATCAATGAGGAATAGAGGGCATCCTAAGGTAAATGCATGTGGCACAGACCAATGCTGAAAAACGCTTTTTTTTTTTTTTCTTAAGATTTTACTTATTTAGAGAGAGAGAACAGGCAGGGAGGGAGAGGAAGAGAGTCTCAAGCAGGCTCCCTGCAGGGCTCTATCTCACGACTGTGAGATCACAACCTGAGCCAAAACCAAGAGTCAGACACTTGACCGACGGCACCACCCAGGCGCCCTGAGAAATGTTTCTTTAGAATGCTGGCAGGAATCAGATGGTGCACTCAAACCAGGAACTGAGCAGAGCTCATGAGGGTTCTGCTCACCAAGATGTGGGCACAGCTACGGGAGACCAACAATGGATGTGGAAGTGTCCTCCATAGGCAGCAGCCACAGGAAATCCATGGCCCCCCTAGGGTGAGGAGACTGCAGGGAGAGAGGATGCCAGAACCCACAGAGACGGCTGCCTGGGAGACAGTGGCCATTAGCACAGGAATGTGGCCGCTGCCAACACAAGACCTGAAGGAACATAAGTACCACCCGCCATTGTGTCCCCAGCTTTCTCTGGGACTTCCATGGGCCAAATCCCACAGGAAGCCATAGACAAAGGGGTCCAGTGGGTGCTCTTCATAGAGGTCAGTCTCCTGGGGCTCCAAACATGGTGGCAAAGGGTGCAAGGAGATCTGGAGGAACCAACACAGAACACCCAACACAGCGTTACTCTGTTTTTTATCTGACGCCCCTAAACCTAGTTCATAACACGTTTTAAAATACATTTTACCCAAAGTTTGTATTATAATTATTGAACTTCAATTTGTATCTGTGAAGCCAAGGGATGCCCAGATATCGGATTAAACACTCTTCTGGATGTGTCTGTGAAGGTGTTTCTCGAAAAGAGGAGCATTTGAATTGGAAGATTGGGTAAAGTAGGTGCCCTCCCCAGTGAGGGCCTCAATAGTACAAACTGGCAGAGGAAGGCTGAATTTGCTCTCAGCCTGACTGCTGGGAAATTGATCTCCTCCCAACCTTGGTGCTCCTGGTTCTCAGGTCTTCAGACTCAGACTGGAATCTATGCCACTGGCTCTTTGGCTTTCCTGAGGTCTCAGATTGCAAACAACACTGTGGGACCTCTCAGCCTCCATCATCATGTGAGCCAATGCTTTATAATTAATCTCTCTCCTCTCTCTCTTTCTATATATCTAGATATCTAGATAGATACATAGATAGATGCATAGATGGATCTTATTGGTCCTGTTCTAATATAGTATCTATGCATTTTCTTAGGAGAAGGAAAATCATTAAAAGTAAAATAAATAAGAGAATTGAGTCACTCAATCATGATATGGTTGCCCAGCATGCATCCTAAAGGACAAAGTATTCTAAATTGTTTAAGAATAAGAACCCTACAAAGACAATGACTTGGTATCTGTGCTTAAACAAAATGTTTCATGGACATTTTAGTACCATGCATATATATATATATATATATATTTTTTTAATTCAACCATCATCATGCTGTGCATTCATCATCTGCAGCCTTCACTTGTTTAGAATTCCCTACTGTTAGCCAAACTTCTGTCTGGGAAATATATGAGCCAGTCTATATCTCCCATGCTGAGTTTCCAAGGAAGCATTATAATGAAAGACTGTGAGTTACTCATCACCAATGACTAAAGGAAACAACATCCTAAGGAGTTGTGCACTGTCTTTGACAAGGTGGAAAGCATACTCTCAGAGCAGGTGCTCAACAAATGCCATGCTGAATGAATGAAGCCTTTTCTCACAGTAAAAGAGGTGGGTCCAAGCTTCTTCATGGAGCTAAGGAAACATAAGAGATCATCCGCCACATTATGTTAACAACTGGTCCATTCTTGTTCTCCCTAGTTTCCCCTCAGATCCAGGGGAATGCTGTCCGTCGCCCCTTCAAGAACTGAGGCAAGGATATTCCCACAGGTGATCAGTGGCCCAAAGTGAGATCCCTGGCTGATAGAAGAACATGTCTACTCCATATTCAAGACCTAGGGGACTGACTGAGATGAGTCAGTGACCCACTGGAGTCTCTGGAACCCCAGCCAGGGTTCTTCTTGGAGTTGTAAACTCTTTCAGCCTTTTGAGAAGGGCCACCACTTACATAGCATGGTAAGGGGGAGAGATCAGTTTCCTTTATGACCCCATCAGGTGGTACCCTTCTTCTATGTGTTTAAAATAATGGGTGTTACATCATGCCCATGACAAAGAAGTTAAGCATGTTAGGAATCCAAACATGACTCTAAACACACATCCAGTGATGTGTGGCCCAGGTCCCGTCAGGATTGAAGGACTCATTGCCACAGCACCCAGAGCTCTGCTGCACACAGCCCTCACCTGTCAGCCCCCTTCCGAGTGGCCTCAGCTGAAGAGCTGCCTCACCTGGGGAGACATCCTCCTTCCACAATGCCCTGCCTCCAGTGCTCACTTGATTTGGGATGCATAAAAGCCAGGCTTGTTGCCCCAGCTCAGCACAGTTCTGAAAGGTCATCCCATCTTTTGATCTCCTGGGAGGGTTGGCCGAGGTTATAGATGATGCTGAATTGTGTCTCAGTTCTGCCCCTTCCCAAATCCTGCTTCCTCCCTCTCCCTTCCACAGCTG
>NW_025411254.1:4585-5049 GCF_002201575.2 Neomonachus schauinslandi | reverse complement strand
AAATTACCTACAATTAACTTCTTTTGTTGTTGTTGTTCATACTGAGGTACTTTAATTTTTTTAATTATGTTCAGTTAGCCAGCATATAGTCCATCATAAGTTTTTGATGTAGTGTTCAACAATTCATTAGTTGCATGAAACACCTACTGCTCATCATAACGCGTGTCCTCCTTAATACTCATCACCTGGTTACCCCATCCCCCCACCCCCCTCCCTTCTGTAACCCTCAGTTTGTTTCCCAGAGTCCAGTTTGTCTCACAGTTTGTCTCCCTCTGATTTCTTCCCATTGTTCATGACAGCAATGCCTACAATTAACTTCTTAAATAATCCTGAATACTAGACTATTAAGAAAGAAATTAAGAAAGAAAAAAAAAATGGGGGCATCTGGGTGGTTAAGGGTCTGCCTTCAGCTCAGTTCATGATCCCCAGACCCTGGGATCAAGCCCCACATCAGGCTCCCTGCT
>NW_025411254.1:2704-4485 GCF_002201575.2 Neomonachus schauinslandi | reverse complement strand
TGCAATTTACACAGTAGGTTTTTTTTTTTTTTTTCATTGCTCTTTCATTATCAAAACTTCCTTACTCTGACTTCATCTATGTTAGGACCACCAAAAGTAATTCACTCTGGAAAGTCTTACCTGCATTCTTACTTTGCAAATAATTGTTAAGTTTTTCTTCTCTATGTTCGGCAATTAGTTGGCGACTGCTACATATAAAAAAGGGTGATAAACAATGTTACTATTTTAATACTGATATGAAAAACATTTACCAAATATCAAATTCTTAGGAGTATTTCAAATAATATCAGAACTAATATCAAAGCTTGAAGTACCCCATATACTTCCCATTTGTAAGTTCTATACACTTTTTATTAAGTATGTAATTAAAGGAGAAAAAAAGTAAGGTGAACCAGTCATGAATTCGTAATTTAGTAATTAGTAAATTAGAGTTAGCTTGCCATAATGGAAAGTGTCTAGAACTCAGAAGTCCTAAGTCTCACAGCTATTTCCTCTTGGACAAGCCACTTCTCTTGGGCTCAGAGTCTTCCTCTATAAAACAGGCATCTTACTGCCTTATTTTACAAGGTTGTTAAGAGGATTTAATGAAATATTAAACCCAAAACATGGCCTTTCGGGAAAGGTGATGCCCACTACTCTGGGAAGGGCAATATGAGACCTTTCATCACCTAATAAGAAAAGGCGCTCCACAGGATTTAAAGCAGGCTTGGGACATGTCTAGTAACAAAGGAGAAAGAGAAGTCCAGTCTCTTCCTGCAGCATTATTTAAACCTCTTTAACAGCTTAGAATGGTCCCAACTATCAGCTAGCAAAAAAGACAAGGATAATTCATCCTGAAGGTCTGGGCTAACATATGGGCTTCACGTAAGGCTTTTGAGTATGAAGGGAAGGGTGTGTGCGGCTAAAGCCAGGAGGCCCAGGGGACAGAACAGGGTGCTGGTGCTTTGGAATAGCTGAGCATAAAAGCATATGTAGTAAACGAAAAAAAAGTTGTAACTTTGAAGTCTAACTGTGGATCACCATGAAGACTGAGGAATGTGGATCAGCAAGGGCATCCTAGGAGCAAAGGTCAATCATGACCAGACTGCAGAACCAGTTTCTTTCTTACTTTTTTTTTTTTTTTTGAAGATTTATTTATTTATTTATTTATTTGAGAGAGAGAGCGTGAGACGGGGGAGGGTCAGAGGGAGAAGCAGACTCCCCACTGAGCAGGGAGCCTGATGCGGGACTCAATCCTGGGACTCCAGGATCATGACCTGAGCCAAAGGCAGTCGCTTAACCAACTGAGCCACCCAGGCGCCCTGCAGAACCAGTTTCAATGGCAATGCTGTAGTAGTAGAATCAGAGGAAACAAGGAAATGATAAGGATGTCTTTTCCTTCCAAATGACTTGTGAAAAAAGATGGTCTCTTTGGTCTTAGGGAACTCCTCCGGTTCTTGGAAAATTCAAGGGGGAAAGTATAGGAGATAGCCCTCAAGGGAAAGTATAGGGTCTTCTACTAAACTGAACATCTCAAGACCCAAGTAACTAGTTAAAAAAACAAGGATGTTGGGGCACCTGGGTGGCTCAGTCGGTTAAGCGTCTGCCTTCGGCTCAGGTCACGATCTTGGGGTCCTGGGATGGAGCCCCATGTCAGGCTCCCTGCTCAGCAGGGAATCTGCTTCTCCCTCTGTCCCTCCGCGACCCGTGCTCTCTCTCTCTCTCTCTCTCAAAATCTACAAAAGAAAAAGAAAGAAAGAAAGAAAGAAAGAAAGAAAGAAAGAAAGAAAGAAAGAAAGAAA
>NW_025411254.1:482-2694 GCF_002201575.2 Neomonachus schauinslandi | reverse complement strand
AAAGAAAGAAAGAAAGAAAGAAAGAAAGAAAGAAAGAAAGAAAGAAAAAGAAAAAACACAGATATAACATTATTTGTACCCCATGCATAACGGTTATACTTGGAATGAAACAGATACAGTTAGGATCCCTAAGGATAAAGGTCTCAATAGTCCTGAGATAAAGAATACTGCACCCATTACTACTTCTTACTAGTCTAGCCTTTTTCTTGATTTCTGGCAAATGATGTGGGCTAACTCACTGCCATGCCAAAACTGCCTGAATCAAACAATGAACTCTCATCTGTTACATAAGAACTAACAGGGGCGCCTGGGTGGCTCAGTCGTTAAGCGTCTGCCTTCGGCTCAGGTCATGATCCCAGGGTCCTGGGATCGAGCCCCACATCAAGCTCTCTGCTCAGCCGGAAGCCTGCTTCTCCCTCTCCCGCTCCCCCTGCTTATGTTCCCTCTCTTGCTGTGTCTCTCTCTGTCAAATAAATAAATAAAATCTTAAAAAAAAAAACCTAACAGTTAAATTATTATATACCTCAGTTTAGTAATAACTAACATTTTAATGTAAACACTTACACTTTAAGATCATTAAAAATAGAATATTCTTCTGCAGTCCGTCCATACACATCTTCAGAAAAGATATTAATACCTTGCTGAAGAAGAACCCTGACTAGATCTGCAGAATCATAATGTACAGCAAGCATGAGGGCTGTTCTAAAATAACAGAGAGAGAACTTCACCCTTAGGAACTTAAGAGTTATTTAAACAGCTAATTTGATATACTTTATCAGGTTAATCTCTTGCCTGTCAGTACAGAATTGCCCATTAACATGTTCAAGTGCTCATCTTTGTAAATACCTCCACAGCTAAAATGAAAGGACAAAAAAGAAGCCTCTTGTCCTACTTGGCTATGACAGTAGAAGTTGCTAATTTAAAGTCCTTTGATAGGGGCGCCTGGGTGGCTCAGTCGTTCAGCGTCTGCCTTTGGCTCAGGTCATGATCCCAGGGTCCTGGGATCGAGCCCTGCATCGGGCTCCCTGCCCGGCGGGAAGCCTGCTTCTCCCTCTCCCACTCCCCCTGCTTGTGTTCCCTCTCTAGCTGTCTCTCTCTCTCTGTCAAAAAAATAAAATCTTAAAAAAAAAAAAAGTCCTTTGATGAACAAGAAACTATGCTGAGGTCACTTATCTGATGGTAAAGATTTTTAAAAAGAATTCCCCATTTCTTCCTTAATCTGATACAGTGTACTTCCAAGCCATCTAGAGGACAGGTCCGTATAAAAAGCTATTTGCAGGGGTGCCTGGGTGGCTCAGTCGGTTAAGCATCTGCCTTCAGCTCAGTCATGATCTCGGGGTCCTGGGATCGAGCTCCATGTCTGGCTCCCTGCTCTAGCCCCTCCCCCTGCTCATGCTCTCTCTCTCTCTCTCAAATAAATAAAATCTTTAAAAATAAAAAAATAAAAAAGCTTATTTGCAGGCTGAAAATAACAGTATTCATACTAATGGTAATAAAACAGTCATAGTCACAATTAATGATGCTAAGATAAGCACGTGGTAGACACTAAATTAAATGCTATATATATATAAAATACTACACACAACCACCCTTGAAGGATATATTATTATCCTCCTTTTTATATCAGGAAATGTATCTGGTTATGATAAGTAATGTTTCCAAAGTCACACACCCAGCAAGTAGGAAAGCTAGGAATTAAACCTAGTCTTGTGTCAATCTAAAGCCCATCTCTTCTCTCTTTATCACCCACCTATGATTTGTCCTCATTAAAGGAAAAGTCTATTCAATTAAAGTTGTCTTTCATCCTTCTATCCTTACCAATGAAAACAAAAAAATATATATATACTGAACATGAAAAAGGATGATGAGCCCATATTATCTGGTAAGAGTAATTAATAATCACTTAGGGATCATCTAACATCAGTATTCTTCAAAAACAAAAAGCAATTTAAAGCAAAGAGTCATCCAAAAGACAAAGCAACTCCTATTTATGTTTAATATTCATCTTTTAAGGAAAATATATATGAAGTAGAAGTTTCAAAAATATTATAAAAGGGTTAAGAAGTCCAGTATTGCATCATAAAGTAAAATAAAAGTTAGGAGTCCACACGTTATAAAACTAATATGAAACCCATTTAGCTAATATAAAATCATATGGCAAAAAACAAAAAAGACTGCAAATGACATCAGTCAATAATATGAAGGAATATAA
>NW_025411254.1:0-382 GCF_002201575.2 Neomonachus schauinslandi | reverse complement strand
TTTATTCTTATGTTAATCCCCATACATTACATCATTAGTTTTAGATGAAGTGTTCCATGATTCATTGTTTGTGCATAACACCCAGTGCTCCATGCAGAATGTGCCCTCCTCAATACCCACCACCAGGCTAACCCATCCTCCCACCCATAGAACAATATAAGGTTTAAAAAAAAAACCCAAAACTACTGTACCTTTGCAACTTATCAACTGCATGTACATTTGCCTCTTTTTCTATTAAAAATTCCACCATTTGCTGTTTGTTCTCACTTACAGCAAGTAAAAATGGTGTGAGTTCATCCTGTAAAACTGCAAAAACAATTTAAAATTTACAAAACTACATATTTCCATACTGAATTTTAAAACTTAT
This sequence comes from Neomonachus schauinslandi, assembly GCF_002201575.2. Taxonomy (NCBI): domain Eukaryota; kingdom Metazoa; phylum Chordata; class Mammalia; order Carnivora; family Phocidae; genus Neomonachus; species Neomonachus schauinslandi. The sequence goes on along the minus strand of NW_025411254.1, from coordinate 15 downwards.
AAAGGATCCTCTAAA
>NW_025411253.1:0-5049 GCF_002201575.2 Neomonachus schauinslandi | reverse complement strand
ATTTTGTGCTCCGCTGCTTATAAAACTTTGCTGTATCCTCCTCAAGCACCCCTCCCCTCCCCTGTATACTCAGCTATGTCACACCAGATTCACGTCTCCACACCTCCTACCTTCCAAATGGTGGTCACTTTTCTACTTGTAGACCTGCAGCACTTGTTTTCGCAGATACTTGATTGATGTCCTGGGTGTTTCAGAATGATCTGATAACACTGTAGCTGTATTCAAGGGAGGAGATAAATCTTAACTCCTCTCGCTTGATCTTTCTCATTGGATTCTGGACATGAAGACTGTGAACTTCATGACAGGCTGGATTTTGTCCCCCCCCTTCTATGAGAGCTGAATGTTGTTTTGTCAAGCAGGTAATGACTTCTGACAAAACTTTATCCTTTCTAGTTTTAGGTTTATTGTGCGAAGATATACCAAACATAATATCTACCATTTTCTACACTTTTACTTAAGCTATGATGGAAGAAGGGAGAGTAGCATCTAATCGACTGCCATGTTATCGACTTACCCCGGAAGTGTGACGTTTCCTGAGGTCTTAATGGCCCATGTCTTCATTAATATCGGTGTCTGCGTTTTAGTGAATGGTGACAATGAGTGACACATTTAGCTTTCTACTGGTTAAGTCCTTTCTCCCTCACCATGAACTTCACTATGAATACATCCCAAATATGATTTTTTCATCTTGAAGGAAAGTTAATCTGCTTTCTTTTAAAACATGGCTTCCAGACAATGATGTCAGCAGGCACACTGAGAAATCCATAGATCGTTGGCAATCTGAGCTTCCTGGTGACTGGCCACCCGAATGGGGACAACCTGAGAATGTCCTGGTGATTGGCCAGGACATAGTTGTGACATCACAAGAAGGCATTGTGATGCTCCAGGGCTGTTATAAAAGCCCCACAAAGACTGAAGCTGCACTAAGGAGAGAAATGGCCCTCAGCCACAGCTCTTCCTGCTATTCCTCAATTCTCTGCCCACTTCTCTGTCCCTGCCCATTCCAAGCCACCTGCCCACACCTCCTGCCATGCACCTGGCAACTCCTAGACCAGTTTCACACTGTGAGTATGGCCTGGCTACTCAGGGGCACATTCCCATTTCTCACATGGGAGCGGGACACTGGAAATCAGAGCACCGAGGATTCTCCGCCACCTGGGCCCCACACCTCTGGGTTCAGAACACGGCTCAGCACAGGAAAGCTGAGTCCACATCGTGACGGTGCACTGAGCACCCTACTACTCTGGAGCTCTCCAACCCAGCTCAGCACAGGGACCATGAGTGATTGAATATCCATCTGACCCAATGTGCAAAATGTGTACAACGACTCCAGGCTCCTGGCAGAGAGGGAGTTTTATGAAACAAGTAAGTACTGGGAGATGGACTCGCCACATCATCGGACACATGCCAGTCCTTGAAACACATGCCCTCGGACCAAAAGCTGTCTGACCTAGCTCAGCAGCTGAACTACTATTACTACTACTAGTACTACTACTAATTGTTTTAGGATGAAGTGCTCTCAACATTTCTGTTAGGGCCATCTGGTCCAGTATGACAGGCAAAGACCAGTTTCCTTGGTGATCTGCTTAGATGATCTGTGCATTGCTGTGATTGCGGTGTTAAAGTCCCCTCCAATTATTGTATTATTTTCAAAGTTTTTCTTTCATTTTGTTATTAATTGGTTTATATATTTGGGTGTTCCCAAGTTAGGGGCATCAATATTTAAAATTGTTAGATCTTTTTGTGGCCTAGACCCCTTTATTATGATATACTGTCCTTCTTTATCATTATTATACTCTGGTGTACTGTCTAGTATGTCTGATATAAGGATGGCTACTCCCCCTTTCTTCTCATGTCCACTAGCATGACGAGTGGTTCTCCACCCATCACATTCTCTCTGGTGGTGTTGGCGTCTAAAATAAGCCTCCTGTAGACAGCATATTGATGGGTCTTGTTTTTTTTTTTTTTTATCCAATCTGATAGCCTGTGTCTTTTGATTAGGGCATTTAGCCCATTTACATTCAGGGTAACTATTGAAAGATATGAATTTAGTGCCGTTGTATTGCCTGTAAGGTGACTGTTATTGTAATTGTCTGTGTTCCTTTCTGGTCTATGTTGCTTTTAGGCTCTCTCTTTGCTTAGAGGACCCCTTTCAATATTTTTTGTAGGGCTGGTTTTGTGTTTGCTAATTCCTTTAATTTTTGTTTGTTCTGGAAGCTTTTTACCTCTCCTCTATTTTTAATGGCAGCTTAGGCGGATATAGTATTCTTGGCTGCATATTTTTCTCATTTAGTGCTCTGAATATATCATGCCTGTCCTTTCTGGCCTGCCAGGTCTCTATGGATAGGTCTCTTGCCAATCTAATGTTTCAACCATTGTAGGTTACAGATCTCTTCTCCTGAACTGCTTTCAGGATTTTCTCTTTGTCTCTGAGACTCCTAAGTTTTACTATTAGATGTCAGGGTGTTGACTTATTTTTATTGATTTTCAGAGGGGTTCTCTGTGCCTCCTGGATTTTGATGCCTTTTTCCTTCCCCAAATTAGGGAAATTCTCTGCTCTAATTTGCCCCTCTCTCTCTTTTTTCTTCTTCTGGGATTCCAATTATTCTAATGTTGTTTCATCTTATGGTATCACTTAACTCTCGAATCCTGCCCTCGTGATCCAATAGTTGTTTATCTTTTTCTCAGCTTCTTTATTTTCCATCATTTGTTCTTCTATATCACTAATTCTCTCTTCGGCCTCATTTATCCTGGCAGTTAGAGCCTCCATTTTTGATTGCACGTCATTAACAGCCTTTTTGATTTCTACTTGGTTAGATTTTAGTTTTTTCATTTCTCCAGAATGGGTTTCTCTAATATCTTCCATGTTTCTTTCAAGCACAGCTAGTATCTTGAAAATCATCATTCTGAACTCTAGTTCTGACGTCATACTAATATCCATATTGATTAGGTCCCTGGCAGTTGGCACTGTTTCTTGTTCTTTTTGTTGAGGTGATTTTTTCCATCTTGTCATTTTGTCCAGAGGAGAATAGATGAATGAGAGAACAATATGCTAACGGGGTAACAATGTCCCCAGAAAATATACAGTGAACAGATCAGAAAAGACCTGAAACCAGGGGAAAAGAAAGGGAAAGGAAAAAAAAAGAAAAAGAAAAAGATAAAAACAAACAAAAACAAAAAAAACAAAAACAGAATATGATCAAATATGATCAGGATGGTGCATAGATCAGTGCCACACATTACAATTTGGGAGTGTTTTGCTCTTTTAAAAGAAAGTTCCTCCCAAAATTTTAATGAAAGAAAAACTTATATATGTACAAAAATAAGGATTAATACTAGGAAAGGATGGGATATGAGTGTAAAGATGAAAGTTATAAAAGATTTTATAAGAGGAATTGATAAGATAAGTAGTTGGTTGAAAAAAAGAAAGAAGAGGATTTAAAAAAAAGAGGGGGAGAGAATGTGATCAGGCAGGAGACTAGAACAAAGCCATACACTAGAGATTTAGGGTATATTTTGGTCTGTTAGAAGACACTGTATCTCAAAATTTTAAAGAGAGAACAACTTATATATATATACCAAAAATAAGGGTAACTACTATGAAGGGATAGAATATGACTCTAAAAATGAAAAATAAAAAATATTTGTTTTAAAAAAGGGATTGAAAGGATGTTGGTTGAAAAAAGAAAAAATAATTTAAAAAAGACAGTTAAAAAAATTAACTTTGAAAGGCTAAAGAATCATAGTAAAAAAGTCATGAATTCTATCTGCAGTATTCCCCTAGCGCTGGAGTTCTGCCGTTCTCATTGATCGGTAAACTTGGTCTTGGCTGGCTGTTCTCGCTGATCTTCTGGGGGAGGGGCCTGTTGCCATGGTTCCCAAATGTCTTTGCCGGTAGCGGAAGTGCCCCGCCCTTGCCAGTCTGGGATAAGTACTCTGCTCGAGTTTGCTCTCTGGTAGCATTTGTTTCCTGCAAGCTTCCTGTAGAGCCTGGGAGGAGGAGAGTGAAAATGGTGGCCTCCCAATCTCTGCCCCATAGGAGCCGAGAACTCTGGGCCCCACTCCTCAGTGTGCCCTCAGAGAAAAGCAGTCAATCACTCCCTTCTCCCCGGTCCGGGTGCACACTGTGCTCACCCGGCCTGTGACTGAGCATTTTTCTGGCACCCCACTCCATGTGGAGGCTCCAAACCCAGCAGATCCCTGCGGTGCGCTCCCGTACCGCTCCTCCCAGGGGAGGAAGGGGAGTCTCCCCAGATCTGCCGCTTGTTGGGTCCCTGCTGGAGAAGCAATGGCCCGACTGTCCTGCAGATCATGGTTCATGGCAACCCCGAGCTGAGAGCCCAATCCTCGGCTCCATCACTGCAGCTGGCTTCCCCTCTCTGCTACCTGGGAGCTCTGCTGCACTCAGGCATCCCCGGTCTTTCTGTGACCCCGAGGGTCCTGAAACCATACTGTCCCAGTGAGGGTTCCATCCCCTGCTTAGCCACTGGAGCTATGTCCCTCAGTGAAGCAGTTTTAAAAGTTCCGATTTTGTGCTCCAAGGCTCTATCACTTGCCAGAAGCGGCCAATGGAGACCCCCTCCCCCGCCATCTATCCTCCCAAATATCGCCTCAGATTCACTTCTCCACACATCCTACCTTCCAGAAAGTGGTTGCTTTTCTGTTCAGAGAGTTGTTGCTATTCTTTTCTTCGATCTCCTGTTCAGTTTGTAGGTGTTCAGAATGGTTTGATCCATATCCAGCTGAATTTCTGGGACCAGACAAAATCCAGGTCTCCTACTCCTCCACTGTCTTTCTCCGCCCCTCCCTTCTGTGTCTGTTTTTATGACAGTACCATACTATTTTGATTACTAAACATTTTGATATATTTTGAAGATTGGAATCGTGCTGCCTCCCATTTCCTTTTTTTTTTTTTTTTTCAGTATTACTTTGGCTATTAGGGATGTTTTCTGGCTCCATACAAATTTTAGGTTTGCTTGTTTTAGCTCCGTGAAAAGTGCTTTTGGTATTTTGATAGGGATTGCATTAAATGTGTGGATTGCTTTGGGT
>NW_025411252.1:0-5050 GCF_002201575.2 Neomonachus schauinslandi | reverse complement strand
CGAACCATGAGAGACGATGGACTCTGAAAAACAAACAGGGTTCTAGAAGGGGGTGGGAGGATGGGTTAGCCTGGTGGTGGGTATTAAAGAGGGCACATTCTGCATGGAGCACTGGGTGTTACGCACAAACAATGAATCATGGAACACTGCATCAAAAACTAATGATGTAATGTATGGGGATTAACATAAGAATTAAAAAAAAGAGAGAGAACTTAACCACTGTGATAGTTACCACTTGGTCTGAGTACTGGTGTTACACAAAAGTACTGTGCTAAAGACCTTTCCATTATTATTATATTATTTAACTTAATCATCATAATGTCTGTGTGAATTGTATATTATTTTCACTAGTTTAGAGATAAGAAATACAAGCTTTCAAGAATTTAGGTACTTTGCATGAACTCACATAACTCATAAAGTGCATGGTGAATTTTCACATCTGACTTTGGAATGATTGAGCACTGAAGTTTACTTTTCGTAAGAAAGAAGAGCAAGTTTTGAGGAGAACATAAGTTTCATTTTGGACATAATGCATTGACTTTCCTGTAAGACACTCAGCTGAAGAGGTCTGGTGGACATTGGACTGTGGGACTGCAACTTATAAGCAGCCTGGGTTGGACACTCTGATTTGAGTCAGTGGCTTGAAATGGGAACTCCTGAAGGAGGGCGGAAGGCCTCGCTCTGGGAGAGGATAGCCACGGAGTAGAGAAAGCAGATGCTTGCTTCTGCGAGCTGCTTAACAATGTAAAAGAGAAATTATTCTTAAATACATACAAGTCTTCAGAGTATTCATTTTTAATTGTAAGCATCTTTCTATATTAGTTGTTGTAGCCCTACTTTTTTCTTGTTTATGGCTTTTTTTTTTCTCCTTTTAAAAGATAATGTACCAAGGATTTGTCTTTCTTGTCTTTTCAAAGATAGTTTTTAGACATAAAATTTTCACTTTTTAATTTTCTGATTTTATTTTTAACTATTTTCCTCCTACCTTTTTCCTTTGATATGTTTTTCTGCCGTTTTTTAAAGATTTAAGTTGAATGCTAAATTCACATATCTTCTTTTTCTTTTTTGACAGTTGAAACATTTAAAACTAAGAACTTGTATTGATATTTTCATCATAGTCATCATATTCCATGATAATGTTTTAGTATTTATTGTTTCCAAAATGCTCTGTTGCTGTATTTACTCCTAACAGTGACAGTAATCCAAATGAACCTTGGTAGGATGTCTTTAGTAATAAGTTCTTTTGGGGGCACTGGACAGAGGAAGCTTCAGAGTTTCACTTGCTCCCTGTAGGTACACTGCACGTTGCCCAGCCAACGCAGAATCCTTAAGGAGGATCTGTGCCATAGGTCAAAAAGAAGAGAAGGATTCCACTCTTGAAGAATATGTTCCCAAGGAACAAATCAGATCTCTTGGACACATTCCAAACAACTAGTCAGCAATGAACAATGTAGTCTGAGTGAGGAAAGGGGTCCAGGGAGTGCCCCAGAAGTGCCTCCCCTCACCTCCCCCCCTCTTACGGCCTTCCCCTCCCCCCTCCCCCAAGTGCCTCCTAGTGTTTCCTGTAAACTCCATTTAGTTGGACTGTCCTCAACCTATGAACTCCACAGATTATTTATTCTGGTTAGAGAAAGTTCTGTATCAAGTTCTATGTCATTGAACAGGATTGTCTTTTTTAAATCCCTTTATTTCAACCTGGTATATTACACTGAGTTTGTCATATTTAACCAGCAAACCTAATAAAGCTAAATATTTTCCAAGGATAACTCAAATGGCATAATACATCACCTAGATTTTATTTTATATTATTAAAAATTACATTAATTAGTGTATGTAAATGTAAATCATGTAATTAAATTTACTGATTGATTTATCATAGAAAAGTATAAAACACCTTTCTTCCAAATAAAGTTTCCTTTACACCATGGTAAACAGAACTACAGGCACTTATCTGGATGTTCCTCATCAGCATGCAAGGTATTTTTGAGAAAGACTACCTGCACGAATGAGTAGGAGGCTTTTATCTGGACAGCATTATATAGGTAGGGCATAATATATTCTGATCATTGATGTGGACCCATTTTTTTTTTACAAAGAGAACTAAAATTGATATTTATTTAGAATTATCTCAAGTCACAAAATTTATTAACGATTCTTTATTTTTTTGAAGGTCCTAGCATATTTCAGAAAATATTTAAAGCAAATCGATGCTTATCAGAAATTAGTTACTATCAAAGCCTATTAAATATTACTGCTTCTAAAACATTTAGTCTCTTCACTTTGATATACATTTGTATATCAAATCATCAAATGCTTACCAAGACATGCATGAAATAATTAGAGAGATTGTTGGTAAATATTACTGTATGAATGAAATAAATGTGAGAAAACTCCCGTATTTATGGTGAAGTGTTACTCTATACCAGAACTCTGAGGCAGGGTACTTGGGTTCTGCCAGGGTTCAGATTTCTTGTGACCTTGATGGAAGTCAGTCAGCATCACTAAGTCTTTTCTTCCTCACTAGCAAAATGGGAATAAAAACTCCATCCCTACCCATTACACAGGGATTTTGTGATGATGAAATAAAGTTGAATATTTGAAAATGTTTGGTAAACGTAAATATAGATATAAAAGCATACATTCTGTACTTCTAATTTTGTTGTGTTAGTATTTTACATTATATTATTATGAAATAGTCAAACAAGTAGGAAAAATCAGAGTGATATAACAAATGCCATGTACCCAACACCCAACTTTAACATATCATAAAATTATGCCATATTTGCTTCTGCTCATTTTTATGAAAGAAAACATTACAGGTCCAAGTTGTATTCTATCATGGTTTCATTCTCTTTCCTCTTTCTTGGGAATTCCACGTTGTTTTATGGATGCATTATAGTAATTTGATCCTGTTCGATTTAGACTTCCTACTCAATTTTCACAGTTGTTCGTACATCTAATAGTTTTACTCCAGGAATGAGTATATCCATTATGATGGCTTTTAACAGGAGGGCAAGCCAATTACACAGATTTCCAGAAACGCTGTATATAGTCATTGTCAAGAAAACCTATAATCAGACTCTATTTTGCTTGTTTTGTTCCCTTTCTAGATGTTAGTTGATGCCAAGCAAAAATAGAGAAAACATTCTTTTAAGTGCATTTATATGGTAATAAAGATAGCTCATTGAAAACATATATTTTTCATCTGTTTCGGGGGATAGATAAACTAAGAACAGAAGCAATTTCATAACTTGATTAAAGTTGCAATTGTAAGCAAGTCTGGATGACAAATATGAATATTTACTGTAATGGGAATAAGGTTAATATTTTAAAACAAGGTTGACAGGAGAAAAATTGTCTTAGTTTGCAAAAAGGAAATTTGTTTCTTTAAGTGAAAATTGAGGTCAGTAGGCCATAGCTCTCTTTGCTCCTACATGACTGAAATGAATTAAATAATGCAGCAATAAAGCAGTACTGAGCAAACTAATGACAAAATTATACTGAGAGCTTGGATAAAATCATTATATGTTAGAAACATGTATTTTGTATAAGAAAATATGAAATTTTAAATGCATGTCCACTTCACCTCGATTGTCTTAGGAGAGAAAAACTAAGTCCTTTTCTCTTGGGTTTGTTAAGGATCTCCTGGTCCTTTTCTGGGGGGCAAGGGTCATAACCATCATTTGGACATATTCCAGTTTTGGTTGCTGCATTCTATATACTTATTGTGACTTCAGTGTGATTGGGTTATTATGAAAGACTTGTTCTTTATACAGTAGAAGCAATGTCCAGCCCCATATGCTCTCCAGAACGAGTATTATTTTGTAGAGGGTAAACTTAATTTTAAATTGTTTACTTTTCTCTGCATTCTCTTAAGTGAAGAAGTAATGGTAGTAACTTTGTTAATCATATACTGTGTTCTGGGCATGGAGACAGATGCCCTAAATCCACTCTCTAATCCACAACAACCCTTTGAGGCAAACATCATTTTCACTCTTTTATAGATGAGGAAACAGGCCTAGAACGGTTATAGAAGTTGACCAAACTGGCCAGGCCAATAAGTGGCAGTTATTATATGACAGCTACATATTTTCAGTAATATATTTCAAATAGATTAATATTTGATGTGATATTGCTACCATTGATATTGAATCTTAGGATTCATGACTTTAAAAATGAGGGGGAGTAGGAGTCTACTTTTAGTTAACAGAATGAATAGCACTTTAAGCCTGTTCTGTGCATTTATATAGACTGAAACACACGTAGAGCACTGTATTTGGCTTATTGCTTTCAGTGTTAATGCTAGCAGTTACTCTATGGAAAATGTGAGTAAAAAACCCTAATGAGTATAAGGTATATTTTACTATATAATCATTTATTTACATGTGGGCATATACTGAATGAAGTGTTAACCTATGCATATTACATGTAACTTTACTTTGAACACTTACATGCAAAGTGAACATATTTATATGGTGATCTACATGATGCTGAAGCAACCATCTGATTCATGGAAATTATTTGATCAGAGTGTGATTTTTTATTACAAGTCTCCATAAACATGATCCAAGTTGTAATGTTCTCAGTGGGTTGTATTTATTCACAATGGCCCTTTTTTTCCAACCTCACAAAAGGCAGAAATGTGTTAATAGCCATCTGAAAATGCTAGTTTTATCCTGTTTCTCTCTTCACATGTATTGGTTCTCAGAACACAAATAAAATCAGCACTACTGCTTCCTGGTGATCTTTACAAGAAAATTCTTTGAACATAAGGGATTATGATATCAATAAACTGAATTGAAAATATTAAATTTCTGGTATGATATAGCTTCTCTGTCGACAGAGACAGAGGTGGTCTTATGTCCCTTTTTTCCCTGCCCATATTATCAAAGTAACATTTATATGTGTTTCTAATAATGACATTTACACTTTGTTGCCTCAGTATGAAGTAACAGGATTGCATGTGTTAGTAGATTACTTTTAATTGCTGTGTAAAAACGATACGTAATTGAAACAAAAAGCATTGTTTCCAGTCCTATTTTTTTTTTTT
>NW_025411251.1:0-5051 GCF_002201575.2 Neomonachus schauinslandi | reverse complement strand
TTTTTTTCCATTGGCTATTCCTTCCCCCTTTGTCAAAGATTAGTTGACCGTAGAGTTGAGGGTCAATTCCTGGGTCCTCTATTCTGCTCCATTGATCTAGGTGTCTGGTTTTGTGCGAGTTCCATACTGTCTTGGTGATGACAGCTTTGAAATAGAGCTTGAAGTCCGGAATTGTGATGCCTTCGGTGTTGGTTCTCTTTTTCAACACTCTGTTGGCCTTCGGGAGTCTTTTCTGGTTCTACACAAATTTTAGGATTGTTTGTTCCAGCTCCCTGAAAAATGTTGATGGTATTTTGATAGGGATTGCTTTGAATGTGTAGATTCTTTGGGTAGCATAGGTATTTTCACAATATTTGTTCTTCCACTCTATGAGCATGGAATATTTTTCCGTTTCTTTGTGTCTTCCTCTACTTCTTTCCTAAGTGTTCTATAGTTTTCAGAGTATAGATCCTTTACCTCTTACGTTAGGTTCAATCCTAGGTATCACACGTTTTTCGGGGCAATTGTAAGTGGAATCGATTCCTTGATTTCTCTTTCTTCTGCCTCATGGTTAGTGTACAGGAATGCAACTGCCTTTGTGCATTGGTTGGTATCCTGAGATTTTGTGGAATTGCTGTATCGGTTCTAGCAGTTTTTGGGTGGAGTCTTTTGGGTTTTCCACATAGAATACCTTGTCATCTGCAAAGAGTGCGAGATTGACTTCTTTGTTGCCACTTTGGGTGCCTTTTAGCGCTTTTTGTTCTCTGATTGCTGAGGGTAGGACTGCCAGTAGTATGTGGAACAACAGTGGTGAGAGTGGACATCCCTGTCGTGTTGCTGACCGTAGGGGAGAAGCTCTCTGTTTCTTTTTGATGGGGATGATATTTGCTGTGGTCTTTCATGATATTGAGGTATTTTTTCTTTCCCTACATGGCGCATTGTTTTTATCAAGAAAGGATGCTGTATTTTGTCAAATGCATTTCCTGCGTCTGTTGAGAAGATCATATGGTTCTTGTCCTTTCTTTTATTAATGTGGTGTATCCCATTGGATTGATTTACAGATGTGAACCTCCCCTGCATCCCAGGAATAAGTCCCCCTTGGCTGTGCTGAATCATCCTTTGAATGTACTGTTGGATCCTATTAGCGATGATCTTGGGGAGCAGGTTTGCATCCATGTTCATCTGGGATATTGGTCTGAAATTCTCCTTTATGGTGGTGACTTTGTCTGGTTTTGGGATCAAGGTAATGCTGACCTCATAGAATGAGTCTGGAAGTTTTCCTTCCGTTTCTATTTGGTGGAACAGTTTCAGAAGAATAGGTATTAATTCTTCTTTAAATATTTGCTAGAATTCCCCTGGAAAGCCATCAGGCCCAAGACTGGTTTGTTGGGAGGGTTTTGATTCTGTTGCTTTGCTGGTTACGGGTCTGGTTTGGTTTTCTATTTCTTCCTGTTTCAGTTTTGGTAGCTTATAGATTTCTAGGAATGCATCCATTTCTTCCAGAGTATCCAATTTGTTGGCATTTCATTGCAAATAATATTCTCTTACGATTGTCTGTGTTTCTTCCATGTTGGTTGAGAGCTCTCCTTTTTCATTCACGTTTTTTTTTTGGGGGGGGTCTTTCTCTTTTCTTATTGATAAGTCTGGCTAGGGTTTGATCCATCTTCCTAACTCTTTCAAAGAACCAGCTCTTAGTTTCACTGATCTGCTCTACTTTTTTTTTAAATTTCTATATCATTGATTTCCACTCTAATCTTTATTATTTCTCTTCACCTGCTCGATTTAGGCTTTATTTGCTGTTCTTTCTTTAGCTCCTTTAGGTTTAAGGTCAGGTCGTGTGTTGGAGAATATAACTTGTTTCTTGAGGAAGGCCTGTATTGCCATATACTTCCCTTTAGGACCGCCTTTGCTGCATCCCAAAGGCTCTGAGTTGTCCCGCTTCCATTTTCATTTGCTTCCGTGTATTTTTTGATTCTTCTTTAATCTCCTGGTTCTCCATTCATTCTTCAGTAGGATGCTCTTTAACCTCCACGGATTCGTGGTCCTTCCATATTGTTCTTGTGGTTAACTTCAAGATTCATAGCGCTGTGGTCTAAAGATATGCATGGTATGATGTCAATCTTTTTTTTTTAAGATTTTATTTATTTATTTGAGAGAGAGAGAATGAGAGAGAGAGAGCACATGAGAGGGGGGAGGGTCAGAGGGAGAAGCAGACCCCCTGCCGAGCAAGGAGCCCGACATGGGACTCGATTCTGGGACTACAGGATCATGACCTGAGCCGAAGGCAGTCGCTTAACCAACTGAGCCAGCCAGGTGCCTTGATGTCAATCTTTTTGTACTGGTGAGACCTAATTTCTCACCCAGTATGTGATCTATTCTGGAGAATGTTCCACGTACACTCCAAAAGTATGTGTTTCCTGCTGTTTTAGGGGGCAATGCTCTGAATATCTCTGCGCAGTCCCACTGGTCCCGTGTGTCATTCAAAGCCCTTGTTTCCTTGTTGATCTTCTGCTTAGATGGTCTGTCCACTGCTGTGAGTGGGGTGTTAAAGTCCTCTACTAGTATTGTATTATTATCAATGAGTTTCTTTAATTTTGTTATTCATTGGTGTATATATTTGGCTGCTCCCAACTTAGGGACGTAAATACTTATAATTGTTAGATCTTTTGGTTGGATAGACCCTTTTATTATGATAGAGTGTCCTTCTTCATCTCTTATAATGGGCTTTGGTTTAAAATCTAGTTTGTCTGGTATATAAGGATGGCCCCATCAGCTTTCTGTTCATGTCCATGAGTGTGATAAAGGATTCTCCATGCCCTCATTTTCAATCTGGATGTGTCTTTGGCTCCACAATGAGTTGCTTGTAAACAGCATATTGATAGGTCTTGTTTTTTTGTTTTTGTTTTTTAATCCATGCTGAGAGCCTGTGTCTTTTGATTGGAGCACTGAGTCCATTTACATCAGAGTATATTGAAAGGAATGAATTCAGTGCCATTGATTTACCTGCAAAGGTGCTGTTTCTCTAGATGGTCTCTGTTCCTTTCTGGATTTTTGTTAGCTTTGGGCTCTGTCTCCACTCAAAGGATCCCCCAAAATATTTCTTTTGGGGTTGGTTTAGTGTTCATAATCCTTAACTTTTTGTTTGTCCCGGAAATACTTTATCTCTCCATCTACTCTGAATGACAAGCTCCCTGGATGAAGTGTTCTTGACTGCGTAAGTTTCCCATTTAGCACATTGAATATATCATGCAGTGCTTTCTGGGCTGCCGGGTCTCTGGGGACACGTGTGCTGCTGGACTTATGTATCTATCCTTGTAGGTTAAGGCCCTCTTGTCCTGAGCTGCGTTCAGGATTTTCTCTTTATCGTTGAAATTTGGAAGCTTGACTATTATATGTCAAGATGGTGACATATTTTTATTGATTTTAAAGGGGTTCTCTGTGCCTCCTGGACTTGAGTACATGTTTCCTTCTCCCGGGTAGGGAAGTCCTCAGCTCCAATTTATTGAAATAAACCTTCTCCCCCTCTGTCCCTCTCCTCATCTTCTGGGACCCCTATTATCTGGTTATTCTTTCACTTTAGGGAAGTACTGAGTTCTCAAAATCTCCCCTCATGATCCAATACTTTTCTTTCTCTCTTTTTCAGCTTCCTTATTTTCCATTAGTTTAGCTTATATATCACTGACTTCCTCTTCTGGCTCATTCACTGTCCTTTTAATAGTCTTCATTGGGGACTGAATCTCTGTAAAGGAATTTTTAATTTGGGCCTGTCTAGATTTGGGTTCTTTTATTTCTACAGTGAGGGATTCTCAAGTGTCTCCTATGCTTTTTTTTAGCCCATCTAGTATCTTTCTAACCATTGTTTTAAATTCTAGTTCAGATACTTGACTTATATCCATAGTGACTAAATCCCTGTTAGTGAGTACTACATCCTGTTCTTTCTTTTGGGGTGAATTTCTCCATCTCCTCATTGTGTCCAGAAAAGAAAAGAAGAAAGAAAAAATAAAATACAATGAAAGGAATCAAACACACTAGATAGATAGATAGATAGATAGATAGATAGATAGATAGATAGGTGAGAGATAGATAGATAGATAGATGAAAAAATTAGAAAAACCTGAAAAAATAAAACACAAAAAAAATAAACATACAGAGAATGCTACTTAGTGTTTCCGCTAGGAGCTGAAGCTTTGCAGACCTCTCTGATTGCTAAACGTGACAGGACTGAGTGGTTTCTGCCGGCCTTCAGGGGGACGGCCCTGAGCACTGATCCTCAGGTGTACTTCAACTAGTGCAAATGCCCCTCTCCCAGCAGAGGCAGGCCTCAGTGTAAGCGGCTCTGGATTCCAGGATGTGGCACTGTTTTACTCCTGAAGGCTTGCGGCCCCAATGGGCATGATGAATATGGCTGCACCCTGCTCCCTACCCAGGAGCTGAAAATTTGCCCCCCAGTTATTCAGTGAGCCCTCACAGAAAAGCAGTCTGTCTTACCTCCCCGGTTTCTGTCAGAAGTCTGTGTTCACCTGCCAGTGACGAAGCGTTCCTATCTCAGGCCCGAGACTGAGTTCCAACTCCAGGTTCTATGGATTCCTGTGGCCCAGACCCATGCTGTACGTCCTGGGTGTTGGAGTGCTTGCCATGCTTCTGCTTTTTGCTGGACCCCTCCCAGGAAAGCCACCCCGGAACCGTGCTCGAATTCATGGTTTAGGGCTACATAGAGCAACAAGCCAACACCAAGACTCGTGGTTTTCAGCCAGCCTTTCCGATCTGAACGTCTGGGTACTCTGAAGCATTCAGGCCCCACCCACTCTTCTTGTGACCCCTGGGATCCTGAGATCATGCTGTCACAGCGGGGACTCCACCCTGCTTCCCCACTTGAACACTTTAAGTCCCCCACAGTAGGAGACTTCTAAAAGTTTCCATTTGGCACTTCTTCGCTCAAGAAAATTGCAGTAGACTCCTTAAGCCGGGTGCCTCCCCTCTACTGTATCCTCAGCCATATGCCCCTCACACACATCCCCACCCACGGCACTCGGGCTCGGAAGCTACAGCAGGTGCCACAGCGGGAGCTGGGC
>NW_025411250.1:0-5053 GCF_002201575.2 Neomonachus schauinslandi | reverse complement strand
TTGCAAGTGCTGCCTTTGCTCTGCATCCCCTGTGTCCTGGTTCTTTCGCAACCCTTACCCAGGGACCCCAACGCACTAGACGTTGACAATTGGCGCCCGAACAGGGACCCTGAAGGACGTTCAGGAAGGGTGAGTAACTTGTATAAGTACAGGGTTATGGGACAAGGAATTTCTACTCCTTATGTTCGAATGCTGAAGCATTCACTTGCTGTCTATGGCATTACTGTTGCTTCTACCGATATCGAGATGTGTTTGAAAGTGGTTCAGGAATGGAATCCTTGGTTTCCAGAGGAGGGAACCTTAGACATGGATAGTTGGCGGCGAGTTCGACATAATGTCGAAAAGGCAATGAGACAGGGAGAAAAAATTCCCGTGCGGTTTTGGTCTATTTGGTCAATTATTTTTACGGTGCTTAAAGCAATGGAGGATGACCGCACGGTTGAAAATTTCCATAAGGAAATGGCTCCTTCTATACAAGACCTTCCTCTGGATACGGATGAGAAAAGGGCGGTAGAAAAAGATACCTTTAAGCTTGCACCGTCCCATGAGCCTAGCGAGTGTGATGATGACGACTCAAAACCGAAAGTAAAGTTGGATTCCGAGACGGAGCATTTATGGAAGGTCTTTCAGCGGGTTATGGCCATGACGGAGGAATCCAAAAAGTCCTCTAGGAAGCCCTCCGCTCCGCCTTTACCGCCCGCACCAGTCTTCTCTCCTAAAAATCCTTTCCTTTCTGCTGCCTTGGCCGAGCTTGATACACTAGGGGATAGTGATGATGAGAGTGAGGCTGGTAATTCTGTCTTTGCCTTTCCTGTCGTTAGGCCTCCCCCGGTCCAGGGAGTAGCACAGCCACCATATTATGAAGGTATTGGAATAGAGGATATTGGTCTCTTGAAGAAGGCAGTGTCTTTATATGGACCACAGTCGCATTATGTTAAGGAGCTAGTTAATGGCTTAGCCCGACATTATAATAATTTCTCTCCTGAAGATTGGAGGGTCCTCTGTAGAGCCCTCCTGAAAGAGCCTGAGTATCTGCAGTGGCAGATGTGGTTTTCTGAACTTTGTATGGATCGAGCTCGTCAGAACGCTCTCAATCCCAATCCTCGGATACAGGCCATAACTTACCAGATGTTGGCAGGTATTGGTCAATATTCTGATGTTGCTGCTCAGGTTAATACTCCTGAAGAGATTCATGAACAATTGCGAGAGATCGGTTTAGAAGCTTGGGAACGTATCCGGCCAACAGGGGAGCACTATGGTTCATGGACTAAAGTTATTCAGAAGACCAATGAGCCTTATGTTGAGTTCTTATCACGACTAAAATTAACTTTGGAAAGAACTGTTATTGGGGAAGAGGCTAGACAACAACTGTTAAAACTGCTAGCGTATGAAAATGCTAACGAGGATTGTAAGAGAGTTATATTACCCATTAAGGATACAGGAGATATTAATACCTTCATGAAAGCTTGTAAGGATATTACATCAGAAAGTCGGAAGATGCAGTTGTTTGCTGAAACTATGGCTACTACTTGGCATTCCTTACAATCTAAGCAGTTAGATAATATAAAATGTTTTGGTTGTGGTCAACTAGGACACCTAAAAAGGAATTGTAAAGGGAAAAAGCCTGACAAAGGACGTGGACCTGGAATTTGTCCACGATGTAAGAAGGGAAAGCATTGGGCTCGAGAATGTCGTACTAAACTGAATACTAATTTTGCAGAAAAGCAACAGGGAAACTCGATCTCGGGCCCTACCCCGGGCCCAGGACAAACGAACAGGGGAAACCAACCATATTCTCCCTTAGCCCAGCCACCCAACACAGTGCCGCAGTGGACATTTACCTCCCAAGATGGTCAGATGGCTGTCCTAAAACCATATATTTTAGATGTTCCTTTGAATATTTTAGGCCGTGACGTCTTAGAACAGTGGGGAGCTCACCTGGAATTTTAATTATAGATGGAACCTATCAAAATTTTATGGAAATCTGAAGATCCTTTGTGGATTGAACAATGGCCATTAACTAAGGAAAAACTGGCTGCTGCCCATCAATTGGTTCAAGAACAATTACAAAAGCAACACATTGAACATTCCACTTCCCCGTGGAATTCTCCGATTTTTGTAATTAAGAAGACCTCAGGTAAATGGCGTCTGCTTACCGACCTGCGTGGGGTTAATAACTCCATGTTTCCCATGGGAGCTCTCCAGCCTGGTATACCTTCACCAGCGGCTTTGCCGAAAAATTGGCATACTATAGTTATTGATTTACAAGATTGTTTTTTTACTATTCCTGTTCATGTGGATGATAGAAAGCGCTTTGCTTTTTCACTTCCCCCTATCAACAGGCAAGGACCTCACCAGAGGTTTCAATGGAAAGTTCTACCTCAAGGCATGATGAACTCCCCCACTATATGTCAGCTTTATGTTGACGCTGCTTTACGCCCTGTACGTCAAAAGTGGACACATATATATATATCTCATTATATG
Source organism: Neomonachus schauinslandi (assembly GCF_002201575.2). Taxonomy (NCBI): domain Eukaryota; kingdom Metazoa; phylum Chordata; class Mammalia; order Carnivora; family Phocidae; genus Neomonachus; species Neomonachus schauinslandi. The sequence goes on along the minus strand of NW_025411250.1, from coordinate 2,569 downwards.
GACGACATCTTATTCGCTGGCCCTTGTCAAGATGAGTTAAACGAAATTTTGAAGCTGTTACCTGAATATTTTGCTCCTTTTGGATTAGTAATTGCACCAGAAAAAATTCAAAAAGGAAATATCGTTAATTACCTGGGATATGTGATAGAAAGAAATACGGTTAGACCTCAGAAAATAGCCATTCGAAGGGATAATTTAAAAACCTTGAATGATTTCCAAAAACTCTTAGGGGACATCAATTGGCTGCGACCTACTTTGGGTATCCCTACCTATCTACTACATAATTTATTTAAAACATTGCAAGGAGACCCTAATATTAACAGCCCCAGACAGCTCACAACTGAGGCCGAAACTGAATTGCAGTTGGTAGAGGAAAAAATTAAATCTGCCTTCTTGACCCGGATTGATCCCTCATTACCTTTAAAATTATATATCCTCAATACATGGCAATATCCCACAGCTATATTAGGTCAAAGTGAGTTACCCATTGAATGGATTTATACTAAACATCATTTTTCGAAAAATATTACTCCATATGGTATTCAAATAACATATTTGATAGAACAAGCTCGTGATAGAGCCATAACCATAACTGGTTATGATGTCATGGACATTATCATTCCCCTGTCCAAGGATCAATTTTCCTTTTTATTACGAAATATGGAAGAACTACAAATTGCTCTTGCAGGGTATGTCGGTCAAATTAGCTATCACTTTCCCAAAGGAAAGCTATGGGATTGTTTCCGTAAACAAGAGTTTATTATTCAGGATATCATCAGTGACCAGCCTCTAATTGATGCACCCACAGTTTTTACCGATGGCTCAAAAACTAAAAGCGCTTATTGGACCCCTACTAAATATTGGGTTCAATACACAGACTTTAATTCAGTCCAACAAAATGAATTGTTTGCTATTGCTCAGGTGTTAAAGGATTTTCCCTCTGCTGTAAATATCCTTGCTGATTCTGCTTACGCTGTAGGAGTTCTTCAAAATATATATACTGCTGTTGTGCATTCACATAAATCCAGCTTACTCAGCCTATTTTTGCTCTTACGAACCTTACTAAGAAATCGGAATGCCCGTATTTATGTAACTCATATTCGTTCCCATACTAATCTTCCTGGCCCATTGACATATGGTAATGCTCAAGTGGACGCTTTGGTATCATTCGCATCTGCGGAAGAGGAACATAATTTATTACACACCAATGCTGGCAGGTTGTATGTTCAATATAAAATTCCATATTGTCAGGCAAAACATATTGTAAAACAATGTCCCATCTGTAGACCCCTGCATCTGCGTACTGTAAAAGCTGGGGTGAATCCCCGAGGACTTATGCCAATGAACTTTGGCAGATGGATGTGACTCATGTAGCACAATTTGGTCAATTATCTTATGTACATGTTGTAATAGATACATATTCTCAATTCATTTGGGCTACAGCACAAAGTGGTGAAACTGCGCAACATGTTATCACCCACCTATTAGAAACTTTTGCTGTGATGGGTCTACCATCCATTATTAAAACAGATAATGGACCTGCATATGGAAGTAAGAAATTTCATATCTTTTGTATGCACTATGGTATTATACACAAAACGGGCATCGAGTATAACCCCCAAGGGCAAGCTATTGTAGAACGGGCGCATAGTACTTTAAAGTTACAAATTAAAAAATTAAAAAGGAGGAAAAAGGATCATGTATTATCATTTACTCAATCAAATGCGCGTTCCATTTTGCAGCAAGCACTGTTTACATTGAATTTCTTGAATCTTCCGCAGGGAGACATTCTTTCTCGAGCAGAAAAGCAGTTCATAGAGGGAGAGGCTGCTCCTCCTCCATTAAAAGAACATATATGGCTTAAACTGACTGCAGATGCAGAATGGCAACGGGGCTATTACTTTACAGAGGGAAGGGTTATGCTTATGTCTCCACAGAGGATGGACGAACCTGCTCCTGGCTCCCTGCGAGATGGATCCGGTCGAGGACCAATGCGAACGGCACCGTATCCCGTCAGACGACGGATGAGGGATCCAGACCAGGATGAGCTTCCGTTACAGGCTATGGCACACCTGAGTTTGGGAGGACGACGTCGCCGCCGGCAGACATTTGCTATCGCTTTGCCGACCTGGGGGCAGATTAAAAAACTTAGTGGGGAGGGACAAAAAATCCTGCAGCGGACAGGGAAGGCTTGCACACCTGAAAATCTATTCCTCAAACAACTTGAGGGACTAGAACCAAAAGGCATCATCCAGAGTTTGGGGCACACTGCAGGAGGAATGGAGTTTGTACTATTGATTGTTATCTTATGCTTCCTACTGTTACATTTTTGCTATCTAAAGCCTTCCCAGAATTCCATGGCCACCCTCTGGAAGGCATTCTTATTAAAACAAAAGAAAAAGGAGGGAATTGAGATGGTTTAGGCTTGTAGGCCCCTTGCAGGCCAGGGTCATTTAAGGACTACAGTGAGATTAAGGACAGCCAGGCAGGCCTGGGCCAGGAAGAGAAAATGTTCTCTTCCTCTTATCTCATCTTGACAAGTTCTAAATGCCTGGATCAGCAGGAAGTG
>NW_025411249.1:0-5053 GCF_002201575.2 Neomonachus schauinslandi | reverse complement strand
CACTTCCTGCTGATCCAGGCATTTAGAACTTGTCAAGATGAGATAAGAGGAAGAGAACATTTTCTCTTCCTGGCCCAGGCCTGCCTGGCTGTCCTTAATCTCACTGTAGTCCTTAAATGACCCTGGCCTGCAAGGGGCCTACAAGCCTAAACCATCTCAATTCCCTCCTTTTTCTTTTGTTTTAATAAGAATGCCTTCCAGAGGGTGGCCATGGAATTCTGGGAAGGCTTTAGATAGCAAAAATGTAACAGTAGGAAGCATAAGATAACAATCAATAGTACAAACTCCATTCCTCCTGCAGTGTGCCCCAAACTCTGGATGATGCCTTTTGGTTCTAGTCCCTCAAGTTGTTTGAGGAATAGATTTTCAGGTGTGCAAGCCTTCCCTGTCCGCTGCAGGATTTTTTGTCCCTCCCCACTAAGTTTTTTAATCTGCCCCCAGGTCGGCAAAGCGATAGCAAATGTCTGCCGGCGGCGACGTCGTCCTCCCAAACTCAGGTGTGCCATAGCCTGTAACGGAAGCTCATCCTGGTCTGGATCCCTCATCCGTCGTCTGACGGGATACGGTGCCGTTCGCATTGGTCCTCGACCGGATCCATCTCGCAGGGAGCCAGGAGCAGGTTCGTCCATCCTCTGTGGAGACATAAGCATAACCCTTCCCTCTGTAAAGTAATAGCCCCGTTGCCATTCTGCATCTGCAGTCAGTTTAAGCCATATATGTTCTTTTAATGGAGGAGGAGCAGCCTCTCCCTCTATGAACTGCTTTTCTGCTCGAGAAAGAATGTCTCCCTGCGGAAGATTCAAGAAATTCAATGTAAACAGTGCTTGCTGCAAAATGGAACGCGCATTTGATTGAGTAAATGATAATACATGATCCTTTTTCCTCCTTTTTAATTTTTTAATTTGTAACTTTAAAGTACTATGCGCCCGTTCTACAATAGCTTGCCCTTGGGGGTTATACTCGATGCCCGTTTTGTGTATAATACCATAGTGCATACAAAAGATATGAAATTTCTTACTTCCATATGCAGGTCCATTATCTGTTTTAATAATGGATGGTAGACCCATCACAGCAAAAGTTTCTAATAGGTGGGTGATAACATGTTGCGCAGTTTCACCACTTTGTGCTGTAGCCCAAATGAATTGAGAATATGTATCTATTACAACATGTACATAAGATAATTGACCAAATTGTGCTACATGAGTCACATCCATCTGCCAAAGTTCATTGGCATAAGTCCTCGGGGATTCACCCCAGCTTTTACAGTACGCAGATGCAGGGGTCTACAGATGGGACATTGTTTTACAATATGTTTTGCCTGACAATATGGAATTTTATATTGAACATACAACCTGCCAGCATTGGTGTGTAATAAATTATGTTCCTCTTCCGCAGATGCGAATGATACCAAAGCGTCCACTTGAGCATTACCATATGTCAATGGGCCAGGAAGATTAGTATGGGAACGAATATGAGTTACATAAATACGGGCATTCCGATTTCTTAGTAAGGTTCGTAAGAGCAAAAATAGGCTGAGTAAGCTGGATTTATGTGAATGCACAACAGCAGTATATATATTTTGAAGAACTCCTACAGCGTAAGCAGAATCAGCAAGGATATTTACAGCAGAGGGAAAATCCTTTAACACCTGAGCAATAGCAAACAATTCATTTTGTTGGACTGAATTAAAGTCTGTGTATTGAACCCAATATTTAGTAGGGGTCCAATAAGCGCTTTTAGTTTTTGAGCCATCGGTAAAAACTGTGGGTGCATCAATTAGAGGCTGGTCACTGATGATATCCTGAATAATAAACTCTTGTTTACGGAAACAATCCCATAGCTTTCCTTTGGGAAAGTGATAGCTAATTTGACCGACATACCCTGCAAGAGCAATTTGTAGTTCTTCCATATTTCGTAATAAAAAGGAAAATTGATCCTTGGACAGGGGAATGATAATGTCCATGACATCATAACCAGTTATGGTTATGGCTCTATCACGAGCTTGTTCTATCAAATATGTTATTTGAATACCATATGGAGTAATATTTTTCGAAAAATGATGTTTAGTATAAATCCATTCAATGGGTAACTCACTTTGACCTAATATAGCTGTGGGATATTGCCATGTATTGAGGATATATAATTTTAAAGGTAATGAGGGATCAATCCGGGTCAAGAAGGCAGATTTAATTTTTTCCTCTACCAACTGCAATTCAGTTTCGGCCTCAGTTGTGAGCTGTCTGGGGCTGTTAATATTAGGGTCTCCTTGCAATGTTTTAAATAAATTATGTAGTAGATAGGTAGGGATACCCAAAGTAGGTCGCAGCCAATTGATGTCCCCTAAGAGTTTTTGGAAATCATTCAAGGTTTTTAAATTATCCCTTCGAATGGCTATTTTCTGAGGTCTAACCGTATTTCTTTCTATCACATATCCCAGGTAATTAACGATATTTCCTTTTTGAATTTTTTCTGGTGCAATTACTAATCCAAAAGGAGCAAAATATTCAGGTAACAGCTTCAAAATTTCGTTTAACTCATCTTGACAAGGGCCAGCGAATAAGATGTCGTCCATATAATGAGATATATATATATGTGTCCACTTTTGACGTACAGGGCGTAAAGCAGCGTCAACATAAAGCTGACATATAGTGGGGGAGTTCATCATGCCTTGAGGTAGAACTTTCCATTGAAACCTCTGGTGAGGTCCTTGCCTGTTGATAGGGGGAAGTGAAAAAGCAAAGCGCTTTCTATCATCCACATGAACAGGAATAGTAAAAAAACAATCTTGTAAATCAATAACTATAGTATGCCAATTTTTCGGCAAAGCCGCTGGTGAAGGTATACCAGGCTGGAGAGCTCCCATGGGAAACATGGAGTTATTAACCCCACGCAGGTCGGTAAGCAGACGCCATTTACCTGAGGTCTTCTTAATTACAAAAATCGGAGAATTCCACGGGGAAGTGGAATGTTCAATGTGTTGCTTTTGTAATTGTTCTTGAACCAATTGATGGGCAGCAGCCAGTTTTTCCTTAGTTAATGGCCATTGTTCAATCCACAAAGGATCTTCAGATTTCCATAAAATTTTGATAGGTTCCATCTATAATTAAAATTCCAGGTGAGCTCCCCACTGTTCTAAGACGTCACGGCCTAAAATATTCAAAGGAACATCTAAAATATATGGTTTTAGGACAGCCATCTGACCATCTTGGGAGGTAAATGTCCACTGCGGCACTGTGTTGGGTGGCTGGGCTAAGGGAGAATATGGTTGGTTTCCCCTGTTCGTTTGTCCTGGGCCCGGGGTAGGGCCCGAGATCGAGTTTCCCTGTTGCTTTTCTGCAAAATTAGTATTCAGTTTAGTACGACATTCTCGAGCCCAATGCTTTCCCTTCTTACATCGTGGACAAATTCCAGGTCCACGTCCTTTGTCAGGCTTTTTCCCTTTACAATTCCTTTTTAGGTGTCCTAGTTGACCACAACCAAAACATTTTATATTATCTAACTGCTTAGATTGTAAGGAATGCCAAGTAGTAGCCATAGTTTCAGCAAACAACTGCATCTTCCGACTTTCTGATGTAATATCCTTACAAGCTTTCATGAAGGTATTAATATCTCCTGTATCCTTAATGGGTAATATAACTCTCTTACAATCCTCGTTAGCATTTTCATACGCTAGCAGTTTTAACAGTTGTTGTCTAGCCTCTTCCCCAATAACAGTTCTTTCCAAAGTTAATTTTAGTCGTGATAAGAACTCAACATAAGGCTCATTGGTCTTCTGAATAACTTTAGTCCATGAACCATAGTGCTCCCCTGTTGGCCGGATACGTTCCCAAGCTTCTAAACCGATCTCTCGCAATTGTTCATGAATCTCTTCAGGAGTATTAACCTGAGCAGCAACATCAGAATATTGACCAATACCTGCCAACATCTGGTAAGTTATGGCCTGTATCCGAGGATTGGGATTGAGAGCGTTCTGACGAGCTCGATCCATACAAAGTTCAGAAAACCACATCTGCCACTGCAGATACTCAGGCTCTTTCAGGAGGGCTCTACAGAGGACCCTCCAATCTTCAGGAGAGAAATTATTATAATGTCGGGCTAAGCCATTAACTAGCTCCTTAACATAATGCGACTGTGGTCCATATAAAGACACTGCCTTCTTCAAGAGACCAATATCCTCTATTCCAATACCTTCATAATATGGTGGCTGTGCTACTCCCTGGACCGGGGGAGGCCTAACGACAGGAAAGGCAAAGACAGAATTACCAGCCTCACTCTCATCATCACTATCCCCTAGTGTATCAAGCTCGGCCAAGGCAGCAGAAAGGAAAGGATTTTTAGGAGAGAAGACTGGTGCGGGCGGTAAAGGCGGAGCGGAGGGCTTCCTAGAGGACTTTTTGGATTCCTCCGTCATGGCCATAACCCGCTGAAAGACCTTCCATAAATGCTCCGTCTCGGAATCCAACTTTACTTTCGGTTTTGAGTCGTCATCATCACACTCGCTAGGCTCATGGGACGGTGCAAGCTTAAAGGTATCTTTTTCTACCGCCCTTTTCTCATCCGTATCCAGAGGAAGGTCTTGTATAGAAGGAGCCATTTCCTTATGGAAATTTTCAACCGTGCGGTCATCCTCCATTGCTTTAAGCACCGTAAAAATAATTGACCAAATAGACCAAAACCGCACGGGAATTTTTTCTCCCTGTCTCATTGCCTTTTCGACATTATGTCGAACTCGCCGCCAACTATCCATGTCTAAGGTTCCCTCCTCTGGAAACCAAGGATTCCATTCCTGAACCACTTTCAAACACATCTCGATATCGGTAGAAGCAACAGTAATGCCATAGACAGCAAGTGAATGCTTCAGCATTCGAACATAAGGAGTAGAAATTCCTTGTCCCATAACCCTGTACTTATACAAGTTACTCACCCTTCCTGAACGTCCTTCAGGGTCCCTGTTCGGGCGCCAATTGTCAACGTCTAGTGCGTTGGGGTCCCTGGGTAAGGGTTGCGAAAGAACCAGGACACAGGGGATGCAGAGCAAAGGCAGCACTTGCAA